>NC_060274.1:0-245080 GCF_021613505.1 Equus quagga
TTAAATTTACCCCAAGGTATTTTATTCTTTTTGTTGCGATTGTGAATGGTATTGTATTCTTGAGTTCTTTTTCTGTTGGTTCATTACTGGAGTATAGAAATGCTACTGATTTATGCAAATTGATTTTATACCCTGCAACTTTGCTGTAGTTGTTGATTACTTCTAACAGTTTTCCAATGGATTCTTTGGGGTTTTCTATATATAAGACCATGTCCTCTGCAAACAGCGAGAGTTTCACTTCTTCCCTCCCTATTTGGATTCCTTTTATTCCTTTTTCTTGCCTGATTGCTCTGGCCAGGACCTCCAGTACTATGTTAAATAAGAGTGGTGATAGAGGGCATCCTTGTCTCGTTCCTGTTTTCAGGGGGATGGGGTTCAGTTTTTGCCCATTGAGTATGATGTTGGCTATGGGTTTGTCGTATATGGCCTTTATTATGTTGAGGTAGTTTCCTTCTATGCCCATTTTATTCAGAGTTTTTATCATAAATGGCTGTTGGATCTTGTCAAATGCCTTCTCTACATCTATTGAGATGACCATGTGGTTTTTATTCCTCAGTTTGTTGATGTGGTGCATCACATTGATTGATTTGCGGATGTTGAACCATCCCTGTGTCCCTGGTATGAATCCCACCTGATCCTGATGTATGATTCTTTGGATGAATTGCTGAATTCTGGTTGCCAAAATTTTGTTTAGAATTTTTGCATCTATGTTCATCAGTGATATTGGCCTGTAGTTCTCTTTTTTCGTGGTGTCCTTGTCAGGTTTTGGTATCAGTGTGATGTTGGCCTCATAGAATGTGTTAGGAAGTGTTCCATCTTCCCTAATTTTTTGGCATAGCTTGAAAAGGATAGGTATTAAATCCTCTCTGAAAATTTGGTAGAATTCCTCAGGAAAGCCATCTGGTCCTGGGGTTTTATTCTTTGGGATGTCTTTTTTTTTTTTTTTAAAGATTTTATTTTTTCCTTTTTCTCCCCAAAGCCCCCCGGTACATAGTTGTATATTCTTCGTTGTGGGTCCTTCTAGTTGTGGCATGTGGGACGCTGCCTCAGCGTGGTCTGATGAGCAGTGCCATGTCCGCGCCCAGGATTCGAACCAATGAAACACTGGGCCGCCTGCAGCGGAGCGCGCGAACTTAACCACTCGGCCACGGGGCCAGCCCCTCTTTGGGATGTCTTTGATTGCTGTTTCAATCTCTTTCCTTGTGATTGGTCTGTTCAAATTGTCTGCCTCTTCTTGAGTGAGCTTTGGGAGATTGTAGGAGTCCAAGAATGTATCCATTTCCTCTAGGTTATCCATTCTGTTGGCATATAGTTTTTCGTAGTATTCTCTTAGACTCTGTTGTATTTCTGCAGAATCTGTTATTTCTCCTCGCTCATTTCTGATTTTGTTTATTTGAGCTTTCTCCCCTTTTTTCTTGGTAAGTCTGGCTAGTGGTTTGTCAGTTTTATTTATCTTCTCAAAAAACCAGCTCTTTGTCTCATTGATCCTTTCTACTGCCTTTTTTGTTTCAATAGTATTTATTTCTGCTCTGATTTTTATTATTTCTCTCCTTCTGCTGACTTTGGGCTTCATTTGTTCTTTTTTCTCTAGTTCAGTTAGGTGTGCTTTAAGGTTGCTTATTTGGGATTTTTCTTGTTTGTTAAGATGTGCCTGTATTGCGATGAATTTTCCTCTTAATATGCTTTTGCTGTATCCCCTATGAGTTGGTATGGCATGCTATCATTTTCATTTGTTCCCAGGTATTTCTTTATTTCTTCTTTAATTTCTTCAATGATCCATTGCTTGTTCAGTAGTGTGTTGTTTAGTCTCCACATCTTTGTGCCTTTCTCAGCTGTTTTCTTGTAATTAATTTCTAGCCTTATAGCACTATGATCTGAGAAGATGCTTGTTATTATTTCAATTTTTTAAAATTTGTAGAGGCTTGCTTTGTTTCCCAACATATGGTCTATCCTAGAGAATGTTCCATGTGCACTTGAGAAGGATGTGTTCAGCTCCTTCAGGGTGGAGTGATCTATATATGTCTATTAAGTCCAATTGTTTTAGTTTTTCATTCAGCTCCAATATTTCCTTGTTGATTTTCTGTCTGGATGATCTGTCCGTTGATGTGAGTGGGGGGTTGAGGTCCCCTACTATTATTGTGTTGTTTTTAACATCTTCCTTTAGGTCTGTTAATAGTTGCTTTATGAATCTTGGTGCCCCTGTGTTGGGTGCATAGATAATTATAATCGTTATTTCTTCTTGATGAAGTGTCCCTTTGATGATTATATATTGTCCCTCTGTGTCTCTCTTTACCTGTCTTATTTTGAAATCCACTTGGTCTGATATGAGAATTGCAACACCTGCCTCTTTTTCCTTGCTCCTTGCTTGAAGTATTGTCCTCCACCCCTTCACCCTGAGTCTGTGTTTGTCCTTGGGGCTGAGGTGTGTTTCCTGGAGGCAACAAATTGTTGGATCTTGTTCTTTAATCCATTTTGCCACTCTGTGTCTTTTTATTGGAGAGTTCAATCCGTTCACATTGAGAGTGATTATTGATGCATGTGGACTTAATGCTGTCAATCTGTCGCTCATTAGCTTGTTTTCCTGTGTTTCTTTTCCTGTGTGCTTTAGACTACCCATTTAATACTGCAATTTCTTATGCTGGGTTTCTTAGATTTTTCCTTATCTATGATTTGTGACTCTGTTCTGTACTTTATTTTAGTGTCTACCTTGAAGTTTGTATTTAGAATCTCATGTATAATATAGTCTATTCTCTGGTGGTCTCTTACTTACTCGACCAATACTGACTTAGACCATTTGCTCTTCCCCTCCTAAATAATTATTTTCATTTCTTATTCCAACTCGTCTTATTAATTTGTAGTTAGAGTGCTAAGATCGTCCTTGTTTTGGTAGTTTCCTTATTTTTACCCTAATGCTATAGTTGAATATTTGCTATCCTGTTCTGGTTCTATCCATCGGTCTCCCTAGTCTGTGGATTGTGTCCCCTTTCTCCCTTTTTCAAGTATGAGAGCCTTCTTGAGGATTTCTTGTAATGGAGGGCTTTTAGTTACAAATTCCCTTAACTTTTGTTTGTCTGGAAAAGATTTAATTTCTCCCTCATATCTGAAGGAAATTCTTGCTGGATAGAGTATTCTTGGCTGAAGGTTTTTATCCTTTAAAGCTTTGAATATATCACTCCATTCTCTCCTAGCTTGTAGGGTTTCTGTAGAGAAATCCACTGACAGTCTGATAGGGGCTCCTTTATAGGTTACTCTCTTTTTTATTCTTACTTCCCTGAGTATGCTTTCCTTATCATTCCTATTTGCCAACTTTACTATTATGTGCCTTGAGGTGGGTCTTTTTACATTGACAAATCTAGGAGCTCTAAAACCCTCCTCTACACACATTTCTCCGTTGATCCCTAGATTAGGGAAGTGCTCTTCAATAATTTCGTTAAGCACACTTTCTGCTCCATTTTCCTTTTCCATATTCTCGGGAATTCCTATGATCCTTATGTTCTTACTCCTCATTGAATCCATTATCTCTCAGAGATTTTCCTCATTTTTTTAAATTCTTAGTTCTCTTTCTTCCTCTGTCTGGCGCCATTCAGCCTGTCTGTCCGTGATTATGCTGATTTGCTCCTCTATGTTGTCTACATGGGCAATCAGGGAATCCGTATTCTGTTTTATCTGGTCCATTGTGTTTTTCATCTCAAGTAATTCTGTTTGATTCTTCTTTATGATTTCAATCTCTTTTGTGAAGTAGCTCCAGAACTCGGCTTGTTTCTCTATCTCTCTACCTCATTGAGTTTTTTGATTATAGCTGCTCTGAATTCAATATCACTTAGTTTAGCTAATTCCAAGTCCTCAGGACTTAATTCTGTGTTTTTATTGTTTTCCTTCTGGTCTGGGGCTTTTATAAATTGCTGATGGTAGAGGAGTGGTTTTTTCTCATGGTGGTAGAATTCAGTTGCAGTTACAGCCTGTCGACACTAGATGGGGGTCGAGAGCGGCATGTTAGCTCTCCGCCTTCGGGGCAAGATGGCTGCGCCCACTGGCTTTGCTGTGGGGGAGGGGCTGTTACTCACACGCGCCGGTCTGGGTTCAGATCAGTTCTGTTCTCTGGTCTCCCAAGGCCCTTGATTTATAGGGTCCCCGCGGACGGAAGCTTTCCCCCCGTCAGCGGGTCTCCACTGAATCAGCGGCAGGAGTCGTGGATGATCCTACGGTCGCGTGGCCCCTCCCCCGCTCCTTGCCATCCCACGCTGCAGCGATCGCAGACTCTAGGGGAGGGAGCGATGTTCTCTCCTACCGTTCCAGTGCCTCCGAGGGTGTAAGCAAGGTTTATGATCTCCGCCTTCTTGGTATTGTAGGTCTCTAACGAGCTGGCATTATGTTTATTCTCTGAAATTCAGTTCTTGCAATCTTTTGCTGTATTTTGGAGGGGAGACAATCCCGGATCAGCTCACCCCGCCATTTTGCTCTGCCCAAACTCTGCTAGTTTTCGATTGGCATTGCTTTCACCTGTTTGGCTATGGTTCTTCATAGAGATATTATTCTTCTCACTGGCAAGCTATTTTTTTTTTAGCTTCAGTTTTTCTATTTGTTGCAACTTTTAATTGGTTTTGTTTTGGCAGAAGTGCATCACTGAGCTCACATCTGCTGGCAATGCTCCTGTATTTGCTGTGGAAGTATGGCCCTGTCTAACGTCCCTTCCCATCTGCCTCTACACTAACTCAGACGCCTGCCCCAGAAAGACTGAAGCAGTGGTGAGCAGGCTCATCCCCAGGATTCCACCTGGCCCACCCCAGGCCACCGACCCCGAAGGTGCAGACCTCGCCTCTGCACCAATGGCCGGCCCATTTCATATTCTGTTGGCAACCTGCAGTTGAGTGCAATGGGACTTGAATATGCTACTTGAGCCCAATTCTGGCAGTGTGTAGATAAGGCCAGGTTGTTTTTCGGGTCCACTGTGATGTCAGAGGATTTGTTATAATTGTGTCTCTGCTGTCCCGGCAAGCTTCATGGACACAGGGTTTCAGAGTCCGCTTGGAGGAGTCTCATGACTCACCCTTCCCAGGGAGCCCAGGTTTGACCTTCGCTGCCGTTTATTGCTTGTGAATTTCTCTGACTTTCAAACGTTCAGGCAGAGTCCGTCTAAAGACTAACATCATCTTTCATTGAGGATTATTCAGGTGTGATTTCTTTTGACTTCCATTTTCTGGGACTTCTTTTTCTTTTCCATAGTATACTCATCATGGTCTTTCTCAGCTATCTCCATTAGACATGCTTGTCAGTCCGTTCTCCTTCATTCCAAGTGATTAATTTTGTATTTCTTTAATCACCGTATGTTCTCTAGGCCGAGGTGTGAGTGCTTTCGTGACTCTTGGTTGTTGTCTTTGAATTTGCACCGGTCACTTGTAGGAATCTTTGCTATCCTAGCCTAGGTCAAACTAAGCACTGAGAACACGTGGTCATCTGGGTTGGTTTGACATCCTGTGATCAGAAACTCCAAATTCTAGGTGGTTCTGGCAACCCCCTTCAGGACACAATGTTTCCGAGACAAATTAGGCAAATCTGATGAATTCCTCTCTCCAGGAAAGACATTTTTCTGTCTCTTTTCTGGATTTGGGAAGTTTCGAACTTGACCACTGATCCTTGAACGTTCCCCTAGATTCCGTCTAGATACAGGCTTACTTTATTTCTATAGGGTGTGCCGTTTGTTTGCCTTACATCCTCAGCCCTGGCCGGTTTATTTTTCTTGAAACCGAATTGTAATGTTCTAATTTTCAGCCAACTTACTTACATATGGTGTCAAAACACATAAGCAATAATCCTTCTATGGGAAGAGGTAGGGGGAGAGAATTTTATTGGAGCCAAACTGAGCACTCTAGCTTGGGAGGGCAGCCTTCACAAAGGAACGAAGCCCTCTGGAAAATGGTGTTTTTCAGCACACTTGTAGAGCCCTTCCAAACAAAGAGACATACCCCAAGCATGACAGGGCTCCATTCCTTGAAGGCTTCCAAGACATCTCTTGGGACACATTAGCATGTACCCAGTGGGCCCCTATGACGCCAGAGCTATGGAAAGTGAGACTGATCTTCGAAGAATGCTAGGGGCCTGGGAAACGAGGCATTGATTCTTCCCTTCAATGTCCTCAAGACATCATTCTTGACTTTGGATTATGCTTAAGGCAGAAGGACAACGTAGGTCTGGTAAGGCACAAGTCCGGCCACTTCTTTCCAATAAAGTTTCGAGCTTGAATCAGCATGACCTCCCCATAGACTTGAATAGATGACAATGTTCTGCTCTCAGTGCTTGTCCCTCTATTCTCGCTTCTCCCCAAGGATTCCTTTCTTATCCATTGAATCAGAGTCTGTTTTATCTATTCCAGTTTCTGTTCCCGCTTTCTGTTTGTCAAAGCTGTTTCTGGGTATCTCTCCCTTTAATAGCCTAGCCTAGGCCAATCCTCAGACTGTAACCATGCGGCCAACTTGGAGGACATGTTCACCGTGATGTCATAAACAACCTAAAAATTCGAAGTTGTCCTGACAACCTCCATGCACACAGAGTTTCAGAGCCATCTCAGACCAGTCTGTCTCCTCACCCATTCCAGGTAGGACAGTTTTCCTTTTTCTGGATTTCTTGTCGGTTTCTAACTTTCTCCTCGAACTTTGAAAGGCCTGCTACATTCTCTCTAGACACTGGTTTCTTTCCTGTACGATTATCCTGGGTTGTATCTTTTCTATTCTGTGTAGATGGCCAAGTGGGTGGACCTTCCCCAGAGAAAGTCCTGGACTCCCTCCCAACTTGAAGTTGCCGAGGCAATCCTGTGATGCACAACGCTCGTGTCATCTCCTAGCACTCTGCTGATTCCACCTTGGCAGGTTACAGGTTTTCCTGCTTTCTTCCTTTGGGGAAGTGGACCAGATGCGTTCATAGATTGTAAGATTCTCATGGTTCTTTTTCTGGTGCCTATTGGTAACGTATCCTCACAATTGCTACTTATTTATGATCCCTGTCCGCACCGTACCATGAAGTCTATATTTCCTAACACTGCTAATGTGATCTGCACCCGTGATGTGAAACAGTGAGGCCCGGGCCACCAAAGTGGAATGTGGCCACTTACCCGCTCCACCACAGGGCCGGACCTGAATTGTACTTTTGGACCAACCTTTTGCCTGAACTTGGAAAGACGTGGGCCTGTTTGGATTATTCGTGAAGGTGATTAGTAGTAACATCGTGGACGGTAACATTTTCCCTTGGTTCATGGGTTTAGGACGGATCCTGTTCTCTTGGTAGTATCCCTCTTCAACTATTTGGAATGGTCTACCTTTCTGTAGCATCAGTAAGCATTTGGAGGTGATTTTCCATCCTTGGAAGTTCAACTTCTCTAATCTCTTTCAGCCCCCAAAGCTTTATGCCGTCATTCTGGACCCCTTTTTGGATTTTATATTGTAGGTGTATTTATTGCCGTAACCCTGCATTAGAACATCCCATATCTTTAGGATATACATCCTCATCGCTTTAGACTTCTGTGTAGGTTACATCATCTTCACCAGCGTAAACCTAATCACAGGCCCTCACCACACACTTGTGCCTCAGCATCTCTTTCACCCTCCCACCCCGCCCCGCTTTGCCTCAGGGAACCCCCAATCAAAGGTCCTGTGCCACCTGTTGTTTAGTGCTTGTTTTTTCTTCTCCTTGTAAGTGAGATCCTACGGTATTTGACTTTCTCCCTGGGGCTTGTTTCACTTCCCCTAAAACCCTCACAGCCATTCTGGTGGTCACAAATGGCTGGATTGCATCCTTTGTTCCGGCTGAGTGGTAGGCCATTGTGTGGCTATAGCCCATCTTCCTTCTGCATTCATCCCTTGCTGGGCACCAGGGCGGCTTCCAAGTCTTGGATGGTGGGTTAAGGCTGTGGTGAACTCAGCGGTGCACATGTCTTTATGCAGTAGTGTTTCCGAGTTCTTTGCAGGAACACGCCACAGAGGAATAGCTGGATCATATGGGACATGGATTCTTAAATTTCTGAGACAGTTCCACACCACTTGGCGTAGTGGGTGCACCGGTTTCCACTCTCACCAGCAGTGCAGGAGGCTTCCCTTCTCTCCACCTCCTCTCTGACACTTGTTGTTTCCTGTCTGCTTCCTTATAGCCATTCTGACCACAGTGAGCTGCTATGTCCTTGCAGTTTGGATTTGCATTGACCTGAGACTTAATGATGGTGAACAAGTTTTCATGCACCTGTTGGCCCTCTTTAGCTCTTCTTGGGAGAAATCTCTGTTTCCATCTTTTGCCAAGGTTTTCAGTGGCTTGTTGTTTTTTTTCTTGTGGAGACGTGCGAGTTGATTGTATCTTTGGGCTTTTCACCCCGTGTCCGATGTGTGCTTTGCAAACATCCTCTCCCAGTTGTTGTGCTGTCTTTGCATTGAGGCGATGGTTTCCTTGACTGGGCAGAAGCGTGTGCATTTGATGTGGTCCCGTTTGTTTCTTGTTTCCTTTGTTACCCTTGCCCAGTCAGACACGCCTCTTCCAAATAGGTGGCTCAGACAGATGGCAAAGAGCATTCTGCCTAGGTCTTCTCCTACAAGTTTCCCGGTTTCAAGTCTGCCATTCAAGGCTTTAATCCATTTCGAGGTGGTGTGTGTCTCATGTGTAACATCATGGTGTACTCTCGTTGTGTCCCATGTGGCTGTGCAGACTTCCCAGCACCGCTTCTTGTAGAGACTCTGCTTTCTCCACTGTCTCCTCTTGGCTCCCTGGTCGAAAATGGGCTGTCCATGTACGTTTAAGTTGGGCTCTGGGCTCTCGATTCTGTTGCATGGGTCTGTGTGACTGTTTTGAGGCCCAGACTGTGCCGTTTCGGTGCCTAGCGCTTCGCCCTCTATGTTGAAATGAGAAAGTGTGACACGTCCCGCTTTGTTCATTTTCCTGAGGATTCCTTGCCTATTCAGGGTCTCTTGTGTCTGGCTAGAAACTTTAGTATTCTCTCTTCTATCTCTGTGGCAAATATTGCTGCAAATTTGACTGGGTTTGTAAGGAATCGAGGGATTCCTTTCTCAGGTATGGAAGTTTCAAGTGTGTTCATTCTTCCATTCCCGGATCCTGGAATATCCTTCTTTTTCCTTGTGTCTTCTTGAATTTCTTTCCCCAAACGTTTGCTAGTTTTCGATTGACATAGCTTTCACCTGTTTGGCTAGGGTTCTTCATAGAGATCTTATTTTTGCACTGGCAAGCTGTTGTTTCTTCTTTGAGCTTCAGTTTTTCTATCCTTTGCAACTTTTCATTGGTTTGTTTCGGCAGAAGTGCATCGCTGAGCTCACATCTGCTGGCTATGCTCCTGTATTTGCTTGGAAGTGTGGCCCTGTCTAACATCCCTTCCCATTTGACTCTACACTACCTGTGACGCCTGCCCCAGAACGACTGAAGCAGTGGTGAGCAGGCTCACCCCCAGGATTCCACCCGGCCCACCCCTGGCCACCGACTCAGAAGGTGCGGTCCTCACTGCTGCACCACCGGCCGGCCCCTTTCATGTTCCACTGGCAACCTGCAGTTGAGTGCAATGGGACTTGAATAGGCTACTTGAGACCAACTCTGGCACTGTGTAGATGAGGCCAGGTTGTTTTTCGGCTCTTCTGTGATGTCAGAGGATTTGTCATAATTGTGTATCTGCTGTCCCGGCTAGCTTCACGGACACAGGGTTTCCGAGCCCGCTTGGAGGAGTCTCATGACTCATCCTTCCCAGTTAGCCCAGGTTTGACCTTCGCTGTCATTTGTTCGCTTGTGAATTTCTCTGACTTTCAAACGGTAAACCAGAGTGTGTCTAAAGACTGACATCTTTTATTGTGGATTATTCAGGTGTGGTTTCTGTTCGCCTTCCATTTTCTGGGACCTTTTTTTCTTTTCCATAGTATACTCGTCATGGTCTTTCTCAGCTATCTCCCTTAGACATGCTTATCAGTCCGTTCTGCTTCACTCCAAGTGATTAATTTTGTATTTCTTTAAACACCGTATGTTCTCTAGGCTGAGGTGTGAGTCCTTTCGTGACTCTTGGTTGTTGTCTTTGAATTTGCACCGGTCACTTGTAGGAATCTTTGCTATCCTAGCCTAGGTCAAACTAAGCACTGAGAACATGCGGTCATCTGGGTTGGTTTGACATCCTGAGATCAGAAACTGCAAATTCGCGGGTGTCCTGCCAACCCCCTTCATGGACATAAGGTTTCCGAGACAAATTAGACAAATCTGATGAATTTCTCTCTCCAGGAAAGATATTTTTCTGTCTCTTTTCTGGTTTTGGGAAGTTTCGAACTTGACCCCTGATCCTTGAATGTTCCCCTAGATTCCGTCTAGATACGGGCTTACTTTATTTCTAGAGGGTGTGCCATATATTTACCTTACGTCCTCAGTCCTGGCCTGCTTATTTTCTTGAAACAGAATTGTAATGTTCTAATTTTCAGCCAACTTCCTTACGTATGGTGTCAAAACACACAAGCAATAATCCATCTATGGCAAGAGGTAGTGGGATAGAATTTCATTAGGGCCAAACTGAGCACTCTAGCCTGGGAGGGCAGCCTTCACAAAGAAACGAAGCCATCTGGAAAAGGGTGCTTTTCAGTACACTTGTGGAGCCCTTTCAAACAAAGTGACAACCCCAAGCATGACAGGGCCCCATTCCTTGAAGGCTTCCAAGACATCTCTTGGGACACGTTAGCATGTACCCCGTTGGCCCCCGTGACGCCTGAGCTATGGAAAGTGAGACTGATCTTAAAGAATGCTAGGGGCCTAGGAAAGGAGGCATCGATTCTTCTCTTCAATGTCCTCAAAGCATCGTTCTTGACTTTGGATTATGCTTAAGGCAGAAAGACAACGTAGGTCTGATAAGGCCCAAGTCCGGCCTCTTGTTTCCAGTCAAGTTGCAAGCTTGAATCAGCGTGGCCTCCCTATAGACTTGAGTAGATGACAATGTTCTCCTCTCAGTGCTTGTCCCTGTACTCTCACTTCTCCCCAAGTATTCCTTTCATTTCCCTTGAATCAGAGTCTGATTTATCTCTTCCAGTTTCTGTGCCCGCTTTCTGTTTGTCAAAGCTGTTTCTGGGTATCTCTCCCTTTAATAGCCTAGCGTAGGCCAATCCTCAGACTGTAACCATGCGGCCATCTTGGGGGACATGTTCAGCGTGATGTCATAAACAACCTCAAAATTCTAAGTTGTCCTGACAACCTCCATGCACACAGAGTTTGAGAGCCATCTCGGACCAGTCTGACTCCTCACCCTTTCCAGGTAGGACAGTTTTCCTTTTTCTGGATTTCTTGTCGATTTCTAAGTTTCCCCTCGAACTTTGAAAGGCCTGCTACATTCTCTTTAGACACTGGTTTCTTTCCTGTAAGATGATCCTGGGTTGTGTCTCTTCTATCTTGTTTAGATGGCCAAGTGAGTGGACCTTCCCCAGAGAAAGTGCTGGACTCCCTCCCAAGTTGAAGTTGCCCAGGCAATCCTCTGATGCGCAATGATCGTGTCATCTCCTAGCACTCTGCCAATTCCACCTTGGCAGGTCACTGGTTTTCCTTCCTTCTTCCTTGGGGGAAGTGAACCAGATGCGTTCATAGATTGTAATGTTCTCATGGTTCTTTTTCTGGTGAGTATTGTTAACCTATCCTCACAATTGCTACTTATTTATGATCCCTGTTCGCACCGTACCATGAAATCTATATTTCCTAACACTGCTAACGTGATCTGCACCCGTGATGTGAAACAGTGAGGTCCGGGTCTCCCAAGCGGAACGTGGGCAATTACCTGCTCCAGCACAGGGCCGGCCCTGATTTCTACTTTTTGGCCAACCTTTTGCCTGAAGTTGGGAAGACGTGGGCCTGTTTGGATTATTCGCGAAGGTGATTAGTAGTAACATCGTGGACGGTAACATTTTCCCTTGGTTCATGGGTTTAGGACGGATCCTGTTCTCTTGGTAGTATCCCTCTTCACCTATTTGGAATGGCCTACCTTTCTGCAGCATCAGTAAGCATTTGGAGGTGATTTTCCATCCTTGGAAGTTCTCCTTCTGTATCTCTTTCAGCCCCCAAAGCTTTATGCTGTCATTCTGGACCCCTTTTTGGATTTTGCAATTTAGGTGAATTTATTGCCATAACTCTGCGTTAGAACATCCTATATCTTCCAGATTTACATCCCCATCGCTTTAGACTTCTGTGTAGGTTACAACATCTTCACCAGCGTAAGGCTAATCACAGGCCCTCACCACTCACTTTTGCCTAATCCTCTCTTTCACCCTCCCTCACCACCCTGCTTTGCCTCTGGGAACCCCCAATCCAATGTCCTGTGCCACCTGTTGGTTAGTGCTTGCTTTTCTTGTCCTTGTAAGTGATATCCTACGGTATTTGACTTTCTTCCTGGGGCTTGTTCACTTCCCCTAAAACCCTCACAGCCATACTGGTGGTCACAAATGGCTGGATTGCATCCTTGGTTCCAGCTGAGTGGTATGATATTTTGAGGCTATAGCCCATCTTCCTTCTGCATTCGTCCCTTGTTGATCACCAGGGCGGCTCCATGTCTTGGCTAGCGGGAGTAAGGCTGTGGTGAACTCAGCGGTGCACATGTCTTTATGCGGTAGTGTTTCCGAGTTCTTCGGATAAAGACGCCACAGAGGAATAGCTGGGTCATATGGGACATGGATTCTTAAATTTCTGAGGCAGTTCCACACCGCTGGGCGTAGTGCCTGCACTGGTTTACACTCCCAGCAGCAGTGCAGGAGGCTTCCCTTTTCTCCACCTCCTCTCTGACACTTGTTGTTTCCTGTCTGCTTCCTTCTAGCCATTCTGACCACAGTGAGCTGCTATGTCCTTGCAGTTTGGATTTGCGTTGGCCTGAGACTTAATGATGGTGAACAAGTTTTCATGCACCTGTTGGCCCTCTTTAGATCTTCTTGGGAGAAATCTCTGTTTCCATCTCTTGCCCAGGTTTTCATTGGCTTGTTTTTTTCTTGTGGAGACGTGTGAGTTGATTGTATCTTTGGGCTTTTCACCCGTTGTCCGATGTGTGCTTTGCAAACATCCTCTCCCAGTTGTGCTGTCTTTGCATTGAGTCGATGGTTTCCTTGACTGGGCAGAAGAGTCTGCATTTGATGTGGTCCCGTTTGTTTCTTGTTTTCTGTGTTGCCCTTGCCCAGTCAGACATGCTTCTTCCAAATAGGCGGCTCAGACAGATGGCAAAGAGCACTCTGCCTAGGTCTTCTCCTACACTTTTCACTGTTTCAAGTCTGCCATTCAAGGCTTTAATCCATTTCGAGGTGGTGTGTCTTCCAGGTGTAACATCATGGTGTACTCTCTTTCTGTTCCATGTGGCTGTGCAGGCTTCCCAGCACCGTTTCTTGTAGAGACTCTCCTTTCTCTACTGTCTCCTCTAGGCTCCCTGGTCGAAAATGGGCTGTCCAGGTACGTTTGAGTTGGGCTCTGGGCTCTCGATTCTGTTGCATGGTTCTGTGCGCCTGTTTTGGACCCAGACTGTGCTGTTTCGGTACCTAGCACTTTGTCCTATATGTTGAAATCAGAAATAGTGACACGTCCCGCTTTGTTCGTTTTCCTGAGGATTCCTATGCCTCTTCAGGGTCTCTTTTTGCTGGCTGGAAACTTTAGGATTCTCTCTTCTATCTCTGTGGCACATATTGCTGCAACTTAGAGTGGGATTGCATGCAATCCAGAGATTCCTTTCTATGGTATGGACGTTTCAAGTGTGTTCATTCTTCCAACCCTGGATCCCGGAATATCCTTCTTTTTCCTTGTGTCTTCTTGAATTTCTTTCCCCAAAGGTTTGCTAGTTTTCGAATGAGCATAGCTTTCACCTGTTTTGCTAGGGTTCTTCATAGAGATCTTATTCTTCTTACTGGCAAGCTGTTTTCTTATTTTTTGAGCTTCAGTTTTCCTATTCTTTGCAACTGTTAATTGGTTTTGTTTTGGCAGAAGTGCATCGCTGTTCTCACCTCTGCTGGCAATGCTCCTGTATTTGATGTGGAAGTCTGGCCCTGTCTAACGTCCCTTTCCATCTGCCTCTACACTACCTCGGACACCTGCCCCAGAATGACTGAAGCAGTGGTGAGCAGGCTCACCCCCAGGATTCCACCCGGCCCACCCTGGACCACCGACCCAGAAGGTGCGGACCTCACCACTGCACCGCCGGCCGGCCCCTTTCATGTTCCGTTGGCAAGCTACAGTTGAGTGCAAGTGGATTTGAATAGGCTACTTGAGCCCAACTCTGGCACTGTGTAGATGAGGCCGGGTTGTTTTTCAGGTCCACTGTGATGTCAGAGGATTTGTCATAATTGTGTCTCTGCTGTTCCCACAAGCTTCATGGAGACACGGTTTAAGAGCCCGCTTTGAGTAGTCTCATATCTCACCCTTCCCAGTTAGCCCAGGTTTGACCTTCTCTGCTGTTTTTTGGCTTGAGAATTTCTCTGGCTTTCAAACGTCCAAACAGAGTGTGTCTAAAGACTGACATCATCTTTCATTGTGGATTAGTCAGGTGGGATTTCTGTACGCCTTCCATTTTCTAGGACCTGTTTTTCTTTTCCAGAGTTTAATCGTCATGGTCTTTCTCAGCTATCTCCCTTAGACATGCTTATCAGTCCGTTCTCCTTCATTCCAAGTGTTTAATTTTGTATTTCTTTAATCACGGTATGTGTTCTAGGCCGAGGTGTGAGGGCTTTCGTGACTCTTGGTTGTTGTCTTTGAATTTGGACCGGTCACTTGTAGGAATCTTTTCTATCCTAGCCTAGGTCAAACTAAGCACTGAGAACACCTGGTCATCTGGGTTGGCTTGACATCCTGAGATCAGAAACTGCAAATTCGCCGGGGTCCTGGCAACACCCTTCACGGACATAATGTTTCCGAGACAAATTAGACAAATCTGATGAATTTCTCTGTCCAGGAGAGATATTTTTCTGTTTCTTTTCTGGATTTGGGAAGTTTCGAACTTGATCCCTGATCCTTGAACGTTCCCCTAGATTCCGTCTAGATACGGGCTTACCTTATTTCTATAGGCTGTGCCATTTGTTTGACTTACATCCTCAGCCCTGGCCTGTTTATTTTTCTTGAACCAGAATTGTAATGTTCTAATTTTCAGCCAACTTCCTTACATATGGTGTCAAAACACACAAGCAATAATCCATCTATGGCAAGAGGTAGGGTGACAGAATTTCATTGGAGGCAAACTGAGCTCTCTAGCCTGGGAGGGCAGCCTTCACACAGGAACGAAGCCCTCTGGAAAAGGGTGCTTTTCAGCACACTTGTAGAGCCCTTCCAAACAAAGAGACATACCCCAAGCATGACAGGGCCGCATTCCTTGAAGGCTTCCAAGACATCTCTTGGGACACATTAGCATGTAGCCTGTGGGCCCCCGTGTCACCAGAGCTATGGAAAAGTGAGACTGATCTTCAAAGACTGCTAAGGGCCTAGGAAAGGAGGCATCGATTCTTCTCTTCAATGTCCTCAAGACATCATTCTTGACTTTCGATTATGCTTAAGGCAGAAGGACGACGTAGGTATGAAAAGGCCCAAGTCCGGCCCCATGTTTCCAATCAAGTTTCGAGCTTGAATCAGCATGGCCTCCCCATAGACTTGAATAGATGACAATGTTCTCCTCTCAGTGCTTGTCCCTCTATTCTCGCTTCTTGCCAAGGATTCCTTTCTTATCCCTTGAATCAGAGTCTGTTTGATCTCTTCCGGTTTCTGTGCCCGCTTTCTGTTGGTCAAAGCTGTTTCTGGGTATCTCTCCCTTTAATAGCCAAGCCTAGGCCAATCCTCAGACTGTAACCATGCGGCCATCTTGGGGGTATGTTCACCGTGATGTCATAAACAACCTCAAAATTCTAAGTTGTCCTGACAATCTCCATGCACACAGAGTTTCAGAGCCATCTCGGACCAGTCTGACTCCTCACCCTTTCCAGGTAGGATAGTTTTCCTTTTTCTGGATTTCTTGTCGGTTTCTAACTTTCTCCTCGAACTTTGAAAGGCCTGCAACATTCTCTCTAGACACTGGTTTCTTTTCCTGTTAGATTATCCTGGGTTGTATCTCTTATATCTTGTGTAGATGGCCAAGTGCGTGGACCTTCCACAGAGAAAGTCCTGCACTCCCTCCCATGTTGATGTTGCCCAGGGAACCCGCTGATGCACAATGATCATGTCATCTCCTAGCACTCTGCCAATTCCACCTTGGCAGGTCACATGTTTTCCTTCTTTCTTCCTCTGGGGAAGTGTACCAGATGTGTTCATACGTTGTAATATTCTCATGGTTCTTTTTCTGGTGCGTATTGATAAAGTAATCTCACAATTGCTACTTATTTATGATCTCTGTCTGCACCGTACCATGAAATCTATATTTCCTAACACTGCTAATGTGATCTGCACCCGTGATGTGAAACAGTGAGGCGTGGGCTGCCCAAGCGGAACGTGAGCACTTACCTGCTCCACCACAGGGCCGGCCCTGAATTGTCCTTTTGGACCAACCTTTTGCCTGAACTTGGGAGGACGTGGGCCTGTTTGGATTATTGGTGAAGCTGATTAGTCATAACATCATGGACGGTATCCTTTTCCCTTGGTTCATGGGTTTCGCACGGATCATGTTCTCTGGGGAGTATTCCTCTTTATCTATTTGGAATGGTCTACTTTTCTGTAGCATCAGTAAGCATTTGGAGGTGATCTTCCATCCCTGGAAGTTCACCTTCTGTAATCTCTTTCGCCCCCAAAGCTTTATGCCGTAATTCCGGAACGCTTTTTGGATTTTTGATTTTAGGTGAATTTATTGCCATAACGCTGCATTAGAACACCCTATATCTTTCATATTTGCATCCTCATCGCTTTAGATTTCTGTGTAGGTTACATCATCTTCAGCAGCGTAAGCGGAATCACAGGCCCTCACCACACACTTGTGCCTCATCATCTCTTTCACCCTCCCCCACCACCCCTCTTTGCCTGGGGGAACCCCCAATCCAATGTCTTGTGCCACATGTTGGTTAGTGCTTGCTTTTTCTTCTCCCTGTAAGTGAGATCCTACGGTATTTGACATTCTCCCTGGGGCTTCTTTCACTTCCCCTAAATCCATCACAGCCATACTGGTGGTCACAAATGGCTGGATTGCATCCTCTGTTCCGGCTGAGTGGTATGCCATTGTGTGGCTGTAGCCCGTCTTCCTTCTCCATTCGTCCCTTGCCGGGCACCAGGCCGGCTTCCAAGTCTTGGATAGCGGGAGTAAGGCGGTGCTGAACTCAGCGGTGCACGTCTTTATGCGGTAGTGTTTCCGAGTTCTTTGGATAAACACGCCGCTGAGGAATAGCTGGATCATATGGGACATGGATTCTTAAATTTCTGAGGCAGTTCTACACCACTTGGCATAGTGGCTGCACCGGTTTCCACTCCCACCAGCAGTGCAGGAGGCTTCCCTTCTCTCCACCTCCTCTCTGACACTTGTTGTTTCCTGTCTGCTTCGTTCTAGCCAATCGGACAACAGTGAACTGCTATATCCTTGCAGTTTGGATTTGCGTTGGCCTGAGACTTAATGATGGTGAACAAGTTTTCATGCACCTGTTGGCCCTCTTTAGATCTTCTTGGGAGAAATCTCTGTTTCCATCTTTTGACCAGGTTTTCATTGGCTTGCTGTTTTTTTTTCTTGTGGAGACGTGTGAGTTGATTGTATCTTTGGACTTTTCACCCGTTGTCCGATGTGTGCTTTGCAAACATCCTCTCCCAGTTGTTGTGCTGGCTTTGCATTGAGTCGATGGATTCCTTGACTGGGCAGAAGCGTCTGCATTTGATGTGGTCCCTTTGTTTCTTGTTTCCTTTGTTGCCCTTGCCCAGTCAGACATGCTTCTCCCAAATAGGCGGCTCACACAGATGGCTAAGAGCAGTCTGCCTAGGTCTTCTCCTACACTTTTCACTGTTTCAAGTCTGCCATTCAAGGCTTTAATCCATTTCGAGGTGGTGTGTGTGCCAGGTGTAACATTATGGTGTACTCTCGTGGTGTTCCATGTGGCTGTGCAGGCTTCCCAGCACCGTTTCTTGTAGAGACTCTCCTTCTACACTGACTCCTCTAGGCTCCCTGGTCGAAAATGGGCTGTCCAGGTACGTTTGAGTTGGGCTGTGGGCTCTGGATTGAGTTGCATGACTCTGTGTGCCTGTTTTTGGGCCCAGACTGTGCCGTTGCGGTACCTAGTGCTTCGTCCTCTATATTGAAATCAGAAAGTGTGACACGTCCTGCTTTGTTCATTTTCCTGCGGATTCCTTTGCCTATTCAGGGTCTCTTGTTGCTGGCTAGGAACTTTAGGATTCTCTCTTCTATCTCTGTGGCAAATATTGCTGCAACTTTGACTGGGTTTGTAAGGAATCGAGGGATTCCTTTCTCAGGTATGGAAGTTTCAAGTGTGTTCATTCTTCCATTCCTGGATCCTGGACTATCCTTCTTTCTCCTTGTGTCTTCTTGAATATCTTTCCCCAAACGTTTGCTAGTTTTCGATTGACATAGCTTTCACCTGTTTTGCTAAGGTTCTTCATAGAGGTCTTATTCTTCTCACTGTCAAGCTGTTTTAGTTTTTTTTTTTTTTTCTGGCTTTTGTTTTTCTATTCTTTGCAACTTTTAATTGGTATTGTTTTGGCAGAAGTGCATCACTGAGCACACATCTGCTGGCAACGCTGCTTTATTTGCTGTGGAAGTGTGGCCTTGTCTAATGTCCCTTCCCATCTGCCTCTACACTATCTCGGACGCCTGCCCCAGAACGACTGAAGCAGTGGTGAAGAAGCTCAGCCCCTGGATTCCACCCGGCCCACCCTGGGCCACAGACCCAGAAGGTGCGGACCTCACCGCTGCACCACCGGCCGGCCCCTTTCATGTTCCATTGGCAACCTGCAGTTGAGTGCAAGTGGACTTGAATAGGCTACTTGAGCCCAACTCTGGCACTGTGTAGATGAGGCCAGGTTGTTTTTCGGGTCCACTGTGATGTCAGAGGATTTGTCATAATTGTGTCTCTTCTGTTCCCACAAGCTTCATGGAGACACGGTTTCAGAACCCGCTTGGATTAGTCTCATATCTCACCCTTCCCAGTTAGCCCAGCTTTGACCTTCGCTGTCATTTGTTCACTTGTGAATTTCTCTGGCTTTCAAACGTCCAAACAGAGTGTGTCTAAAGACTGACATCATCTTTCATTGTGGATTAGTCAGGTGGGATTTCTGTTCGCCTTCCATTTTCTAGGACCTGTTTTTCTTTTCCAGAGTTTAATCGTCATGGTCTTTCTCAGCTATCTCCCTTAGACATGCTTATCAGTCCGTTCTCCTTCATTCCAAGTGATTAATTTTGTATTTCTTTAATCACCGTATGTGTTCTAGGCCGAGGTGTGAGGGCTTTCGTGACTCTTGGTTGTTGTCTTTGAATTTGGACCGGTCACTTGTAGGAATCTTTTCTATCCTAGCCTAGGTCAAACTAAGCACTGAGAACACGTGGTCATCTGGGTTGGTTTGACATCCTGAGATCAGAAACTCCAAATTCGAGGTGGTCCTGGCAACACCCTTCACGGACACAATGTTTCCGAGACAAATTAGACAAATCTGATGAATTCCTCTCTCCAGGAAATATATTTTTCTGTCTCTTTTCTGAATTTGGGAAGTTTCGAACTTGATCCCTGATCCTTGAACGTTCCCCTAGATTCCATCTAGATACGGGCTTACCTTATTTCAATAGGCTGTGCCATTTGTATGACTTACATCCTCGGCTCTGGCCTGTTTATTTTTCTTGAACCAGAATTGTAATGTTCTAATTTTCAGCCAACTTCCTTACATATGGTGTCAAAACACATAAGCAATAATCCTTCTATGGGAAGAGGTAGGGGGAGAGAATTTCATTGGAGCAAAACTGAGCTCTCTAGCCTGGGAGGGCAGCCTTCACAAAGGAACGATGCCCTCTGGAAAAGGGTGCTTTTCAGCACACTTGTAGAGCCCTTCCAAACAAAGAGACATACCCCAAGCATGACAGGGGTCCATTCCTTCAAGGCTTCCAAGACATCTCTTGGGACACATTAGCATGTAGCCTGTGGGCCCTCGTGTCGCCAGAGCTATGGAAAGTGAGACTGATCTTCAAAGAATGCTAGGGGCCTAGGAAAGGAGGCATCGATTCTTCTCTTCAATGTCCTCAAGACATCATTCTTGACTTTCGATTATGCTTAAGGCAGAAGGAGAATATAGGTCTGATAAGGCCCAAGTCCGGCCTCCTGTTTCCAATTAAGTTTCAAGCTTGAATCAGCATGCCCTCCCCATAGACTTGGATAGATGACCATGTTCTCCTCTCAGTGCTTGTCCCTCTATTCTCGCTTCTTGCCAAGGATTCCTTTCTTATCCCTTGAATCAGAGTCTGTTTTATCTCTTCCAGTTTCTGTGCCTGCTTTCTGTTTGTCAAAGCTGTTTCTGGGTATCTCTCCCTTTAATAGCCTAGCGTAGGCCAATCCTCAGACTGTAACCATGTGGCCATCTTGGGGGACATGTTCACCGTGATGTCATAAACAACCTCCAAATTCGAAGTTGTCCTGAGAACCTGCATGCACACAGAGTTCCAGAGCCGTCTCAGACCAGTCTGACTCCTCACCCTTTCCAGGTTGGATAGTTTTCCTTTTGCTGGATTTCTTGTCGGTTTCTAACTTTCTCCTCGAACTTTGAAAGGCCTGCTACATTCTCTCTGGACGCTGCTGTCTTTCCTGTAAGGCTATCCTGGGTTGTATCTCTTATATGTTGTGTAGATGGCCCAGTGGGTGGACCTTCCCCAGAGAAAGTCCTGGACTCCCTCCCAAGTTGAAGTTGCCCAGGGAATCCGCTGATGCGCAAAGATCATGTCATCTCCTAGCACTCTGCCAATTCCACCTTGGCAGGTCACATGTTTTACTTCTTTCTTCCTCTGGGGAAGTGTACCAGATGTGTTCATGCGTTGTAATATTCTCATGGTTCTTTTTCTGGTGCTTATTGATAAAGTGTCCTCACAATTGCTACTTATTTATGATCCCTGTCTGCACCGTACCATGAAATCTATATTTCCTAACACTGCTAATGTGATCTGCACCCGTGATGTGCAACAGTGAGGCGTGGGCCACCCAAGCAGAACGTGAGCACTTACCCGCTCCACCACAGGGCCGGCCCTGAATTGTCCTTTTGGACCAACCTTTTGCCTGAACTTGGGAGGACGTGGGCCTGTTTGGATTATTGGTGAAGCTGATTAGTCATAACATCATGGACGGTATCCTTTTCCCTTGGTTCATGGGTTTCGCACGGATCATGTTCTCTGGGGAGTATTCCTCTTTATCTATTTGGAATGGTCTACTTTTCTGTAGCATCAGTAAGCATTTGGACGTCATCTTCCATCCCTGGAAGTTCACCTTCTGTAATCTCTTTCAGCCCCCAAAGCTTCATGCCGTCATTCCGGAACGCTTTTTGGATTTTTGATTTTAGGTGAATTTATTGCCATAACGCTGCATTAGAACATCCTATATCTTTCAGATTTGCATCCTCATCGCTTTAGATTTCTGTGTAGGTTACATCATCTTCAGCAGCGTAAGCGGAATCACAGGCCCTCACCACACACTTGTGCCTCATCATCTCTTTCACCCTCCCCCACCTACCCGATTTGCCTCTGGGAATCCCCAATCCAATGTCCTGTGCCACCTGTTGGTTAGTGCTTGCTTTTTCTTCTCCCTGTAAGTGAGATCCTACGGTGTTTGACATTCTCCCTGGGGCTTCTTTCACTTCCCCTAAATCCATCACAGCCATTCTGGAGGTCACAAATGCCTGGACTGCATCCTTTGTTCCGGCTGAGTGGTCTGCCATAGTGGGGCTGTAGCCCCTCTTCCTTCTCCATTCGTCCTTTGCTGGACACCAGGCCGGCTTCCAAGTCTTGGATAGCGGGAATAAGGCGGTGCTGAACTCAGCGGTGCACATGTCTTTATGCGGTAGTGTTTCCGAGTTCTTCGGATAAACACGGCTCAGAGGAATAGCTGGATCATACGGGACATGGATTCTTACATATCTGAGGCAGTTCCACACCGCTGGGCGTAGTTTCTGCACCGGTTTCCACTCCCACCAGCAGTGCAGGAGGCTTCCCTTCTCTCCACCTCCTCTCTGACACTTGTTGTTACCTGTCTGCTTCCTTCTACCCATTCTGACGACAGTGAGCTGCAATGTCCTTGCAGTTTGGATTTGCGTTGGCCTGAGACTTAATGATGGTGAACAAGTATTCATGCACCTGTTGGCCCACTTTAGATCTTCTTGGGAGAAATCTCTGTTTCCATCTTTTGCCCAGGTTTTCATTGGCTTGTTTTTTTTTTTCTTGTGGAGACGTGCGAGATGATTGTATCTTTGGACTTTTCACCCGTTGTCCGATGTGTGCTTTGCAAACATCCTCTCTCATTTGTTGTGCTGTCTTTGCATTGAGTCAATGGTTTCCTTGACTGGGCCGAAGCGTCTGCATTTGATGTGGTCCCATTTGTTTCTTGTTTCCTTTGTTGCCCTTGCCAAGTCAGACATGCTTCTTCCAAATAGGCGGCTCAGACAGATGGCAAAGAGCACTCTGCCTAGGTCTTCTCCTACAAGGTTCACGGTTTCAAGTCTGCCATTCAAGGCTTTAATCCATTTTGAGGTGGTGTGTGTGCCAGGTGTAACATCATGGTGTACTCTCGTTGTGTTCCATGTGGCCGTGCAGGCTTCCCAGCACCGTTTCTTGTAGAGACTCTCCTTTCTCCACTGTCTCCTCTAGGCTCCCTGGTCGAAAATGGGCTGTCCATGTATGTTTGAGTTGGGATCTGGGCTCTCGATTCTGTTGCATGGGTCTGTGTGCCTGTTTTTGGGCCCAGACTTTGCCGTTGCGGTACCTAGCGCTTCGTCCTCTATCTTAAAATCAGAAAGTGTGACACATCCTGCTTTGTTCGTTTTCCTGAGGATTCCTTTGCCTATTCAGGGTCTCTTGTTGCTGGCTAGGAACTTTAGGATTCTCTCTTCTATCTCTGTGGCAAATATCGCTGCAACTTTGACTGGGATTGCTTGGAATCCAGAGATCCCTTTCTCCGGTATGGACTTTTCAAGTGTGTTAATTCTTGCATTCCTAGATCCTGGACTATCCTTCTTTCTCCTTGTGTCTTCATGAATATCTTTCCCCAAACGTTTGCTAGTTTTCGATTGACATAGCTTTCACCTATTTTGCTAAGCTTCTTCATAGAGATCTTATTCTTCTCACTGGCAAGCTGTTTTTGTTTTTTTTTTTTAGCTTCAGTTTTTCTATTCTTTGCAACTTTTCATTAGTTTTGTTTTGGCAGAAGTGCATCGCTGAGCTCACATCTGCTGGCAACGCTCTTGTATTTGCTGTGGAAGTCTGGCCTTGTCTAACGTCCCTTCCCATCTGCCTCTACACCCCCTCGGACGCCTGCCCCAGAATGACTGAAGCAGTGGTGAGGAAGCTCAGCCCCCGTATTCCACCCGGCCCACCCTGGGCCACAGACCCAGAAGGTGCGGACCTCACCGCTGCACACCGGCCGGCCCCTTTCATGTTCCATTGGCAACCTGCAGTTGAGTGCAAGTGGACTTGAATATGCTACTTGAGTCCAACTCTGGCACTGTGTAGATGAGGCCAGGTTGTTTTTCGGGTCCAATGTGATGTCAGAGGATTTGTCATAATTGTGTCTCAGCTGTCCCTGCAAGCTTCATGGACACAGGGTTTCCGAGCCCGCTTGGAGCAGTCTCATAACTCACCCTTCCCAGTTAGCCCAGGTTTGACCTTCGCTGCCGTTTTTTGGCTTGTGAATTTCTCTGATTTTCAAACGTTCAAGCAGAGTGTGTCTAAAGACTGACATCATCTTTCCTTGTGGATTAGTCAAGTGGGATTTCTGTTCGCCTTCCATTTTCTGTTACCTGTTTTTCTTTCCCGTAGTATAATTGTCATGGTCTTTCTCAGCTATCTCCCTCAGACATGCTTATCAGTCCGTTCTCCTTCATTCCAAGTGATTAATTTTGTATTTCTTTAATCACCGTATGTGTTCTAGGCCGAGGTGTGAGGGCTTTCGTGACTCTTGGTTGTTGTCTTTGAATTTGGACCGGTCACTTGTAGGAATCTTTTCTATCCTAGCCTAGGTCAAACTAAGCACTGAGAACACGTGGTCATCTGGGTTGGTTTGACATCCTGAGATCAGAAACTCCAAATTCGATGTCATCCTGGCAACCCCCTTCACGGACACAATGTTTCCGAGACAAATTAGACAAATCTGACGAATTCCTCTCTCCAGGAATGATATTTTTCTGTCTCTTTTCTGGATTTGGGAAGTTTCAAACTTGACCCCTGATCCTTGAACGTTCCCCTAGATTCCATCTAGATACGGGCTTACCTTATTTCAATAGGCTGTGCCATTTGTTTGACTTACATCCTCGGCTCTGGCCTGTTTATTTTTCTTGAACCAGAATTGTAATGTTCTAATTTTCAGCCAACTTCCTTACATATGGTGTCAAAACACATAATCAATAATCCTTCTTTGGCAAGAGGTAGGGGGAGAGAATTTCATTGGAGGCAGACTGAGCACTCTAGCCTGGGAATGCAGCCTTGACACAGGAACGAAGCCCTCTGGAAAAGTGTGCTTTTCAGCACACTTGTAGAGCCCTTCCAAACAAAGAGACATACCCCAAGCATGACAGGGCCACATTCCTTGAAGGCTTCCAAGACATCTCTTGGGACACATTAGCATGTACCCAGTGGGCCCCCGTGATGCCAGAGCTATGGAAAAGTGAGACTGATCTTCAAAGAATGCTAGGGGCCTAGGAAAGGAGGCATCGATTCTTCTCTTCAATGTCCTCAAGACATCATTCTTGACTTTTATTATGCTTAAGGCAGAAGGACAACGTAGATCTGAAAAGTCCCAAGTCCGGCTTCCTGTTTCCAATCAAGTTTCAAGCTTGAATCAGCATGGCCTCCCCATAGACTTGAATAGATGACAATGATCTCCTCTCAGTGCTTGTCCCTCTATTCTCGCTTCTCGCCAAGGATTCCTTTCATTTCCCTTGAATCAGAGTCTGTTTGATCTCTTCCAGTTTCTGTGCCCGCTTTCTGTTGGTCAAAGCTGTTTCTGGCAACTCTCCCTTTAATAGCCTAGCCTAGGCCAATCCTCAGACTGTAACCATGCGGCCATCTTGGGGGACATGTTCACCGTGATGTCATAAACAACCTCAAAATTTGAAGTTGTCCTGACAACCTCCGTGCACACAGAGTCTCAGAGCCATCTCAGACCAGTCTGACTCCTCACCCTTTCCAGGTGGGATAGTTGCCCTTTTTCTGGATTTCTTGTCGGTTTCTAACTTTCTCCTCGAACTTTGAAAGGCCTACTACATTCTCACTAGACACTGGTTTCTTTCCTGTTAGATTATCCTGGGTTATATCTCTTCTATCTTGTGTAGATGGCCAAGTGGGTGGACCTTCCCCAGAGAAAGTCCTGGACTCCCTCCCAAGTTGAAGTTGCCCAGGGAATCTGCTGATGCGCAATGATCATGTCCTCTCCTCGGAGTCTGCCAATTCCACCTTGGCAGGTCACATGTTTTACTTCTTTCTTCCTCTGGGGAAGTGTACCAGATGATTCACAGATTGTAATATTCTCATGGTTCTTTTTCTTTTGCGTATTGATAACGCATCCTCACAATTGCTACTTATTTATGACCTCTGTCCGCACCGTACCTTGAACTCTGTATTTGCTAACACTGCTAATGTGATCTGCACCCGTGATGTGAAACAGTGAGGCGCGGGCCACCCAAAGCAGAATGTGAGCACTTACCCACTCCACCACAGGGCCGGCCCTGAATTGTCCTTTTGGACAAACCTTTTGCCTGAACTTGGGAAGACGTGGGCCTGTTTGGATTATTCGTGAAGGTGATTTTTAGTAATATCATGGACGGTAACCTTTTCCCTTGGTTCATGGGTTTAGTTCGCATCATGTTCTCTGGTTAGTATTCCTCTTCATCTATTTGGAATGGTCAACCTTTCTGTAGCATCAGTAAGCATTTGGAAGTGATTTTCCATCCTTGGAAGTTCAACTTCTCTAATCTCATTCAGCCCCCAAAGCTTTATGCCGTCATTCTGGACCACTTTTCAGATTCTGGCTTTTAGGTGAATTTCTTGCCATAACCCTGCAATAGAACATCCTATATCTTTCAGATTTGCATCCTCATCGATTTAGACTTCTGTGTAGGTTACATCATCTTCACCAGCGTAAGCCTAATCACAGGACCTCACCGCACACTTGTGCCTCATCATCTCTTTCACCCTCCCCCACCACCCCACTTTCCCTCTGGGAACACCCAATCAAAAGTCCCATGCCACCTGTTGGTTAGTGCTTCTTTTTTCTTCTCCTTGTAAGTGAGATCATACGGTATTTGACTTTCTCCCTGGGGCTTTTTTCACTTCCCCTAAAACCCTCACAGCCATTCTGGTGGTCACAAATGGCTGGATTGCATCCTTTGTTCCGGCTGAGTTGTATGATATTGTGTGGCTATAGCCCATCTTCATTCTGCATTCGTCCCTTGCTGGGCACCAGGGCGGCTTCCAAGTCTTGGATAGTGGGAGTGAGGCTGTGCTGAACTCAGCGGTGCACATGTCTTTATGCTATAGTGTTTCCGAGTTCTTCGGATAAAGACGCCACAGAGGAATAGCTGGATCATATGGGACATGGATTCTTAAAGTTCTGAGGCAGTTCCACATCGCTTGGTGTACTGCCTGCACCCGTTTCCACTCCCACCAGCAGGGCAGGAGGTTTCCCTTCTCTCCATCTCCTCTCTGACGCTTCTTGTTTCCTGTCTGCTTCCTTCTAACCATTCTGACCACAGTGAGCTGCTATGTCCTTGCAGTTTGGATTTGCATTGGCCTGAGACTTCATGATGGCGAACAAGTTTTCAAGCACCTGTTGGCCCTCTTTTGATCTTTTGGGAGAAATCTCTGTTTCCAACTTTTGCCCAGGTCATCATTGGCTTGTTGTTTTTTTTCTTGTGGAGACGTGCGACTTGATTATATCTTTGGGCTTTTCACCCCTTGTCCGTTGTGTGGTTTGCAAACATCCTCTCCCCGTTGTTGTGCTGTCTTTGCATTGAGTCGACGGTTTCCTTGACTGGGCAGAAGCGTGTGCATTTGATGTGGTCCCGTTTGTTTCTTGTTTCCTTTGTTGCCCTTGCCCACTCAGACATGCTTCTTCCAAATCGGCTGTCACACAGATGGCAAAGAGCACACTGCCTAGTTCTTCTCCTACAAGTTTCATGGTTTCAAGTCTGCCATTCAAGGCTTTAATCCATTTCGAGGTGCTGTGTGTGTCACGTATAACATCATGGTGTCCTCTCGTTGTGTTCCATGTGGCTGTGCAGGCTTCCCGTCACCGTTTATTGTAGAGACTCTCCTTTCTCCCCTGTCTCCTCTTGGCTCCCTCGTCGAAAATAGCCTGTCCCTGTACATTTGAGTTGGGCTCTGGGCTCTCGATTCTGTTCCATGGGTCTGTGTGCCTGTTTTTGGGCCCAGACTGTGCCGTTTTGGTACCTAGCACTTCGTCCTCTATGTTGAAATCAGAAAGTGTGACACGTGCTGCTGTGTTCGTTTTCCTGAGGATTCCTTTGCCTATTCAGGGTCTCTTGTTGCTGGCTGGAAACTTTAGAATTCTCTCTTCTATCTCTGTGGCAAATATTGCTGTAACTTTGACTGCGATTGCATGGAATCCCAAGATTCCTTTCTCAGGTATGGACGTTTCAATGTGTTAATTCTTCCATTCCTAGATCCTGGAATTTCCTTCTTTCTCCTTGTGTCTTGTTGAATGTCTTTCCCCAAACGTTTGCTACTTTTCTTTTTTTATTGTTATTTTTTTTATTGAGTTATTGATAGGTTACAATCTTGTGAAATTTCAGTTGTACATTAATGTTTATCAGTCATGTTGTAGGTACGCCATTTCACCCTTTGTGCCCACCCCGCACCCCACCTTTCCCCTGGTATCCACTAAACTGTTCTTGGTCCATAGTTTTAAATTCCTCCTATGAGTCTATTCATACACAGATTATCTTTCTCTCACTGGCTTATTTCTCTTAACATAATTCTCTCAATGTCCATCCATGTTATTGCAAATGGAATGATTTTGTTCTGTTTTGCAGCTGAGTAGTATTCCATTGTATATATGTACCACATCTTCTTTATCCATTCGTCTGTTGATGGGCACTTAGGTTGCTTCCACGTCTTGGCTATTGTAAACAGTGCTGCAATAAACATTGGGGTGCACAGGACTTTTGGGAATGCTGACTTCAGGCTCTTTGGATAAGTACCCAGTAGTGGGATGGCTGGATCGTATGGTAGTTCTATTTTTAATTTTTTGAGGAATCTCCATACTGTTTTCCATAGTGGCTGCACCAGTTTGCATTCCCACCAGCAGTGTATGAGGGTTCCTTTTTCTCCGCAACCTCTCCAACATTTGCTGCTATTAGTTTTAGATATTTTTGTCATTCTAACGGTTGTAAGGTGATATCTTAGTGTAGTTTTGATTTGCATTTCCCTGATGATCAGCGATGATGAGCATCTTTTCAAGTGCTTATTGGCCATCAGTATATCTTCTTTGGAGAAATGTCTGTTCATGTCTCCAGCCCATTTTTTGATTGGGTTGTTTGGTGTTTTGTGGTTGAGGTGCAAGAGTTCTTTATATATTAAGGATATTAAGCCTTTGTCAGATATATGACTTGCAAATATTTTTTCCCAGTTAATGGGTTGTTTTTTTGTTTCAATCCTGTTTTCATTTTACTTGAAGAAGCTCTTTAATCTGATGAAGTCCCATTTGTTTATTCTTTCTATTGTTTCCCTTCTCTGAGAAGGCATGGTGTCCGAAAAGATCCTTTTAATACTGATGTCAAAGAGTGTACTGCCTACATTTGCTTCCAGAAGCCTTATGGTTTCCGGTCTCACCTTTAGGTCTTTAATCCATTTTGAGTTTATTTTGGTGAATGGTGAAAAAGAATGGTCAATTTTCATTCTTTTACATGTGGCTTTCCAGTTTTCCCAGCACCATTTGTTGAAAAGACTTTCTTTTCTCCATTGGATGCCCTCAGCTCCTTTGTCAAAGATAAGCTGTCCATAGATGTGTGGTTTTATTTCTGGGCTTTCAATTCTGTTCCATTGATCTGTGCACCTGTTTTTGTACCAGTACCATGCTGTTTTGAGTACTGTAGCTTTGTAGTATGTTTTGAAGTCAGGGATTGTGATGCCTCCCGTTTTGCTCTTTTTTTCTCAGGATTGCTTTACAAATTCGGGGTCTTTTGTTGCCCCATATGAATTTTAGGATTCTTTGTTCTAATTCTGTAAAGAATGTCATTGGGATTCTGATTGGGATGGCATTGAATCTGTAGATTGCTTGAGGTAGAATGGCCATTTTAACTATGTTTATTCTTCCAATCCATGTACATGGAATGTCTTTCCATCTCCTTATGTCGTCATCCAATTCTCTCAGAAAGGCCTTGCAATTTTCATTATATAGGTCCTTCACTTCCTTAGTTAAATTTACCCCAAGGTATTTTATTCTTTTTGTTGCGATTGTGAATAGTATTGTATTCTTGATTTCTGTTTCTATTGGTTCATTACTGGAGTATAGAAATGCTACTGATTTATGCAAATTGATTTTATACCCTACAACTTTGCTGTAGTTTTTGATTACTTCTAACAGTTTTCCACTGGATCTTTGGGGCTTTCTATATATAAGACCACGTCATCTGCAAACAGCGAGAGTTGCACTTCTTCCCTCCCTATTTGGATTCATTTTATTCCTTTTTCTTGCCTGATTGCTCTGGCCAGGACCTCCAGTACTATGTTAAATAAGAGTGGTAATAGAGGGCATCCTTGTCTCCTTCCTGTTTTCAGGGGGATGGGGTTCAGTTTTTGCCCATTGAGTATGATGTTGGCTATGGGTTTGTCATATATGGCCTTTATTATGTTGAGGTAGTTTCCTTCTATGCCCATTTTATTCAGAGATTTTATCATAAATGGCTATTGGATCTTGTCAAATGCCTTCTCTGCATCTATTGAGAATAACTATATTTCACCTAATTTCATTCCTACTGACAATTTTTATGCCATAAGTTCTTAGTTTATTTTTAATTTCTCTTCCTATGTTAGGCACACATACATATTCATACCCTTTTATACAAAGGCATGAATAGTATCTTGTGCCCATCATAAACGCTCTTCATGCTTTAGTGCTATCTTTTTTCTTTGTGTCCACTGTTCCTTTTTATTCAGTAGTAACTTATAGACTTACTTCCAATTAACTAGTTCAATGTTGATTTATTATTTCAAAATCTGCATAATACTTCATGATGTGACTGTGCCATTCACACTTTGAAAACCTTATGTTTTTTCCTCAATATATTGCTATTATAACAATTATGCAAAAATATTTTGAGATTGTTATGTTTCAATTCTTGTTCCCCACCAAAGACAATATAGTTCCCCAAAAGACATTGAGAACGTCCAGATACATCTTTGGCTGTTACACAGGGAGCTGTCAGCAGAGGCCAGGGACCCTCCAAACATCCTACAACGCGCAGGACAGACCCAAACACATGAGTGATCTGCCCAGTATGTCAATAGTGTCAAGAATAAGAAACCTTGAGTTAAAACAATCTGTATTTTACTATTCATGGCTGTCTTCAGGTTGTTTCCCCAACGTGTAATAATTCATATTTCTGCCAGCAAAATTAGAGAATCCTCTTTTACTACCTGTTTAGGAATTTCAACTCCATTTTTAAGTTGTCTCACAGGCTGACATATGTGAAAGACATTTTTTGTTGTTTTCTGAAACTATTGCTCAATTTGAGAAAATATTCCTATATTTGATCACTATGTTCATTATTGCATGCTTATTATTATTATATGCTTATATTATATTATATCCATAAATTATATGTCTACTGTTATACAGTTAGTAGCATTCCAAATGATTTTATGGAGTATTGTTTATTGACTTTTGATTAAATATATTGTCCAAAATTTTTTTAACTTTTATATAGTTAAATATATCTATCTTCTTACTTCCTACCTGCTTGCCTTAACTATGATGATTTTTCCCACCTGTAGAGTTTATATGTAGTTTTTTAACATGTTCACCTAAAATGGACTCTTTCCCTTTAAAATGAGGTCCTTAATTCTTCTGAATGTTTTAAGATGCATGACATAGAAAACCACTTAATTTTCTTCCAGATGGGTATCCTTTTATACCAGTTTTTATGGAACAATCAACCTTTAGCAAATAAATTTAAATACAGCTTGTCATATATTAAATGTTCAGATGTACTGAGACTTTTAATTCCTGATTTATTTAACAATTAATAACAGAGCATCTGCTACATGCCAGAGAGTTCTAGGTACATTTTATGTTATATTTTCTTATGTCAAGTTCTTTGCTAAATTAATTATTGATCCATATTGGTATTGTTCAATTTCTATTGTTTTATATCATATTTCAGTTAGTTTTTGATGCTTCATTCAATTTTAGATATATAGTTGTATGAAACTACTCTATTTACCTGGTTTTATTATCTCTGCCAGTCTTTTTAGTTCATAACTCCTAATTTTCTTAAATTTGTTAGAATTTAATTAGAATTAAAATATAAGTGCAAGTATCTTTACATACCACTTTGAAAAGCTACAGTGAACAATGCAACCAAAGGGAAAGATCTGCTCCTTTTATTTACATTACAATGGTGAAGTCACAGTAAAATTACATAAATGTGTGTATGACATAATGTCTTCAGGCATAAATCTTATGAAGACAGTGATTCAGAGTCAGAGGATGAACTGCCCTGGTGTGTGCATATAGATTTTTGGACTGAAGAGGTCTTGACATGTTGTACAAGGACCAGATCAGGCCTAGAGAGTACCCATTGCATTTGTCAGAAAGAAGATCAAAATGCAAAGCCCAGGAAAAATAAAAAAAATATGACACATAAGAGAAGTAAAAGGGACTTGTCTCTCCTATAGGATCACACAAAATCCAATTGGTAAAGTAAATATGGAACAAGCACAGAAAAACATACTGCTTCATAAATAACAAGTCCAATTTTTGTTATTGTTTGCATATTTTCTTTGGTAAAGCATTGGTTTATTCCTTTAGCACATTTTTCTGTTGGAGAATTTGGTCTGTAAGGTGATTGACGCCATAAAGATATCACTACATGGGCTGGGCCTGTGGCTGAGTGGTTGGTTTCGCACACTCTGTTTCAGTGGCCCGGGGTTCACTGGTTTGGATCCTGGGTGCAGACCTACACACTGCTCATCAAGCCATGCTGTGTGGCATCCCATATAGAGGAACTAGAATGACTTGCAACTAGGATATACAACTGTGTACTTGGGCTTTGGGGAGAAAAAAAAGAGGATGACTGGTAACAGATGTTATCTCAGGGTCAATCTTCTCACCAAAAAGAAGTATACCTAAAAAAAAGAGAGATCACCACTTTTGTCTTCTGGCCAAATTTATTTTTGCTCTCTTATAATTTTTTCTGATCATCAAGGAGATATAAAAAGAGTTGGAATGTCATCAGAACCAAGGATGCTTTTTTCTTCCTCATGGTCTCTCAGGACCAGCTGAACTGCTTGATCTTTTTTTCCACTCATGTCTATTTTATTTCACTCTCTTTCTCATCTCTCTCTTCTCTCTCTCTCTCTCTCTTTCAGTTTACTGAACAGATTGTTTGCATTTCTTTAAATACAGAGCAGAAAATGAGTATACCAATCTGGATTCTCAATTTTATTTATCATGGGAAGCTTACTAATTGAAATTTCAGGTATCATTTCTACATTCCTTAGGGGAATGACGATTTATCTGGCTTGCTTGAGTTATATCCATTCCTAGTTTAATCATTGGGGCTGCAGGTGAGAAAGGCATGCTCAGAACACAACCCAGAAAGCAGTGGTCTGGTATGTGTGTGTGTCTGTGCATTTATGCCTTGTAGAAGGAGAGCAGTACTCAAAGCAGGGGGACATGGTCTCATATATCCAATGGTGACCCTTATAATACAGACGCTGGAACTGAAACAACAGATGGTGTTAAGGGAGAATCTATTTCAACTTACAGGATGCATTTGCAACCATATTTATAAAGTACAAAAGGTATGTAGTGTAGATAAGTCTTCTGGATTTCAATATTCTATCAGATCAGCTGCTTCAGGCTGGTGGGGAATTGGTAAGATCCATGAATTCCATAGGAATGGGTCCATTGATGCACTTGATTTGCTGTGAAGGAAGTTATTTGATGAGAAGCAATGCTGTGTTCAATATCATGATGGCAGTTAAGGCATTCTGTTAGTCCATGGATGGTAGCTTTGGCAGAAGTATTGCATGCAGCAAAGGCAAATCTATGTCCAGATTAACTGTCTATGACATTAACAACAAAATTCTCCCTCTTCATGATGGAAGAAGTCTAATGTAATCACCCTGCTGCCAGGCTGATAGCCCCAGGGAACAATGCAATATTGAAGCTCGGTATTGCTCCCATCACAAATTTATTTCTCACGGTCCTAGTGAAAGTTATGTCTACTAGCCTTCCCAGGGATGGAGGAGGTCTTAAATTACATATCCACTCTAAGGTTCCAATCTCCCTAAGTGTTTGAATCTCCTCCTCTGCAATTAGCCAAGGTAGGTCTGTCATTTCTAATTCACTCATTGTGGGCCACCTTTTGGTCATGTTTTGTTCACGTTTCAGACAAACTGTGAGAGCCTTTCCTAATGCAGAAAGCTGTAGCATTAAAAGTAGAATCTCTGCTTAGCGAGCCCATTTCAACAAATTTGGCCTGAACAAACTTTGTGTAGCTTCAATTATCACCCCATACTTTAATATCCATTCCCATAAATACTCCCCCGATTTCTGTCTGTATAAATTAGAAAGCTCAGTTAGTTCTTTTGGAGTTCAGTGCACCTCCTCATGTGTCACACTTCGTACTTCACCTTTAGGGGCCTGATGGAACTTGTATTTAGTTTTAGATCTAGAAGCAAAGAGGGTGGTGGGAATGAGTCCTGAGGAAAATCAGCATTGTCTTTCATGGCAGTTGCCTCAGGGGAAGCCATTACAGTTTCCTCAGATTCTACAGGGTTAATCCTTCAGATTAGAAGGGAGAATCTAACGATGATAAATTTATATTTATAAAGTACAAAAGGTATATAGTGTAGATAAGTCCTCCAGGCGCACCTATCTGTCACCTGAAATAGCTTTCCTACTACAAAATTTCCTAATGATATTTTTCATCTAGGCATTTCCAAATTAGAAGGGAGAATTCACAATGATGGAGAGGAATTTTCCACTAACAAAGAAGACTCAGTTCATCTCTGTTCTATCTTCTCAGTTTCTTTATCCATCCAGTGATCTATGTCAGAACCTGGGTTTCATCCCAATTCTTCTGTCTCTAATCTTCATCCACTATCAAGTCCTTTTTTATAACTCAAACATTTCTTGTACCATTCTCTATTTCTCCATATTATTTTTCATTGCTTAGATGCAAACCATGAGATGGGTATTTTTATTAAAGAGATTTATATCAGGAAAGGTTTGAGGGAATCTGATATGGTAGGAGGAATAAGGATGTGGTCCCAATTAAAATCTGGCTTCAGCCTGGAGTCAAGGGAGCTCTGGACTATATGCTGTACTACAGAACTGGTTCCACCTTGAAGTGAGAAAGCAAGGGGACGGTATTTTTTACCCCTATGCCAGTCAGTCAATGATCACTCCCGGGCCCTGAGATGATGGGTATAATACTCCAAGTGAGATAGCTTCCATTTTCTTAGGTGTGATTGTCAAGAGAAAGGTGGGGCTGTGAGCTGTTAGCTGCCTAAACACAAAGCAGCTGGGGCCCAGGTACACTGGCCCAGTGAAGGGTATTTGAGCTGGACGCAAACATATCCACCATTCTGCATCCTTACTAGCACCACAAGAGTTCAGTCCTCCATCCTTTCACACCCAAATAATTATAATGGCCTTCTAACTAATGTTAGCAAGCAGGCAAATGCTTTATAGTGTATAACTGTTTAATAAATAGAAATTTCTGTATAACGTTAAAATGTTCTTTTATTTGAGTCACCACTCTTTCCAATGGGTTAACAGCCTAAGATGGTGCCATGAGCAATACCAAAAGGTTCTAAAACCTACAAGGAAATTTGGAAACATGGTGTGATCTTTGTTAATTACCCCTCAGAGTTTCAATGACCTGTTGCTTTTATAGCCCTAAAGTAGTTAAATGCCATAATGTTACAGACAACATATTACTATCAGTTGTGATAAATAAAAATTAGCAGAATTATTAATGAAAAATTATTAAAATTAAGTTATAAATAATGAACTAATATATGGTGTGCCCAGCACAGTCTGTGTCTCAATAAGTAGTAACTAGTTTAACTGTCTTACTTTGCTATCATCATTGCCTGGCAGTGTATCATAGCACTTAAGAGCATTATCTGAAAATCAGTTAGGTTCTGGTTACTGGCTCTTCAATATATCAGTTTTGATGACTTTCCTTTTGTGTCAGTTTCCTCACATGTAAAGTAGGGATAATAGCAGTGCCGACCTCTTTGGATTGTTATAGAGATTACTTCTCAATACCAATATATTTTATTATTTCTTACAATTCTATTAGAAAGAAAGCCTATGAATCCATATACATGAATGAAGCTAGTAAAAATAAGCCCCAATTTGGTAATTTTTTCAGAATATACAAAGAGTGGTTCTGGTTAGGGTTCCTCATTTTCTTGCACTTGTTTCTGCTCCCCTCAATGCAGAAGAAGCAGTTAATCTTCATCTTTATCCCATAAGTATTCCTTGCTGAGATCATCCAAAAGTCCTTTTAACCCTTTCCTAGGTTGGATCAATGTTGGCCTCCAGGCGCACCTATCTGTCACCTGAAATAGCTTTCCTACTACAAAATTTCCTAATGATATTTTTCATCTGGGCATTTCTCAAGGCATAGATTAAGGGATCTAACATGAGAGTAATGACAGTACAGAATACAGCAACTGCTTTATCAATTGAAAAAGTAGCTGCATGTCTCATGTACACAAATATGCAGGGCACGAAGAATAAGACAGTTATTGGGATGTGAGAGACACAGGTGGAGAGGGCTTTGTGCCTCACCTCCAAGTTGTGGGTCCTTAGAGAGCACAGGATGACCACATAGGAGACCAACAAGATAAGGAAGTTTAACAAATAGATGAGTCCACTGTTGGCAGCAATTAAGAGTCCTAGAGTCTGGGCATCCATGCAGGCAAGATTGAGCAAAGTATTCAGATCACACACAAAGTGATCTATAATGTTAGAGCCACAGAAAAGTAATTAGAATATAGAGAGAATCTGTATGGTTATGTGAAGAAAGCCTCCCACCCACACCACTCCCATTAGCAGGCAACACATCCAGTGATTCATGATGGTTGTATAATGCACTGGCTTTCAGATAGCCACGTAGCAGCCATAGGCCACCACAGTGAGCAGGATGATGTCAGCACCTCCAAAGAAATGTTCCCCAAAGATTTGGGTCATACGTCCATTGCATAAGATGGTCTTCTTTTCATGGAATGAATCTATAATCAGTTTGGGGATATTGACAGAGGAATAGCAGGCATCAATAAAGGAGAGATAAGCCAGGTAAAACCACATGTGGGACCCTGATGATGGGCTGGCAGTGATGGTGACCATTCCTAACATAGAAATGATGCAAATGACAAAAACATAGCAAATATGATTTTATGCATCTTTGGATTCTCTGTGAGCCCCAGTAGAAGAAATTGTCACATTGTTCACATTCTCTAAGTATATCATATTGTGTTATTTATATTACCTGAAAAAATAACATTTTAGTAATGTAAACTTGAATTCATTAAACTTATTGTTTCTAATAAATGTTGAATGTGTGTGAATTCTATTGGATTGTGAATTCTTATGAGATCTTTTTTGAGATAGGGAAAAAGTTTCTGAGTTCTTGAAGATTACTCAAATTGCCTCCTGGGTGAAGATTCAGCTAAGATTACAGACATGATAAACTGTTGAAAACAAATAAGTGGGACACCATCAGTGTGAACTTAATCATCTTAGATGACTAAGAGCCTAAGGTGAAGTAGCAGACTGCATACATAGTGGCAGCTAAGCAGGAAAAGGGAGACAGAACATGGATGCAAAGGCTATGAACGCAAAGCTAAGGGATTTTCCCTTTATTCTTAGGAAATGAGGAACTATGGAAGGTATTCAATATTATGAGCAGAAAGATGAAGAGAAATCTGAGAAAGTGGGGATTGTGGATATTACTCTAGTGAAGATCTTTATGAGTCTTCGATAAAGTGGGCTGAGGTTCAGTAAGGGGGTAGAAGCCAGAGACCGGAACCCTAGTTCAGATATTATTTATAATAGTTGACTTACAATAACGGGGCATTGGTGAAGGGAGTGTAAAGAAAATATCCAGGAGTTACTATAAAATAATTCACTTGCTATTTGTCTCAATCCATAGCTACTTTAGTAATCTAATAATAGCTAATAATATACACTTTTAATGATTAGTGTCTATGTGCATGGCATAGAAGCAAGTGCTTTGTACATATGACCCTATTTACTACTGATAATAAAATATGTGGTTGGTATTATTTCATTCATTTTGCAGGCCAGGAAACAATGTCAGAGACTTATGTTGGTAAAAATAACAATGATTATATTAAACAAAAGTGTTATCTGTTTTTGCAAATATTTGGCCATTTAATCCTCATTATAAAGCTATGATATGATTACCACTCTCATTTTTGTACTTATTTTATACACTGGGAAATAAAAGCACAGAGAACTTGAGGATCCTGCCCAAGATCAAGCAGCTAATAAAGGGCAGAGCCATGATTAGGTCAAGTTATATTTCTTAACTCTTTTTATCCTGTAAACTCTCAACCCTTGTCCTATGTAGTTATAATTAAAGATGTTGAACTAGTAATCTCTTTTTTATATGACTGTAATAATTATAATTACTTTAGTACTTATTCATACACAAGTGTATACAAAGCAATTTCATCAGCAGACACAAATGCACACACACACACAAGCTCATGTTTGAACTCCCAAATGTCAAGTAAAAGGTGATATTGCACTCGTTGGAAGTATTTTTATTTTGACTTCTCCTTCAAACACAATTCTATCTTTTCCAATCCCTCTCCAGAGTGTGGACCCCCCAGACTCTTCTGCAAAATGTTGAAAACAACTACCACAGTGATTAAGTGTACTCATTTGAAAATCAGAAAGACTGGACTAGAATCTTGATTCTTCCACTTCAACTTCTTTTACCTGGGGTACATTTCTTAGCACTTTATATACTTGTTTCCTCATCTAAAAAGAAAGAATAGTAATGTCCACCTCACAAATTCTTATGATAATTGATTAAGGAAACATTTATGAACATATCCAACACAGTGCTATAGACATGTATAGGATTTTCATCTATTTTTGTGACTGTGTATGCACCTAGGAGATTAAGAAGAATTTACATTTTGAACAGTAAAACAGATAAACACTTAAACATGTAACAAGCTCAGGATGAATCATCTTCAATTTTACTTTTAAAGAAGTCACAGTCTCATATTCTCCATAGCAGTTAATCCAAGCAAGGGTGTTCCATGTCTGTGCTTGGACTAAACAGCTGGTGGTCTGTTATTTAATATTCATATTTGCGTCGTCTTTGTGTTAAGTGTATTTAAAATTTGTTTTCATTCTAATGATTAGTCACAACTATTAAAAGAAGTATCTCATGGCTAAAGCGTGGTGTCACGTGTCAGAGAGCTGGGGCTTACTCTGCTTAATTTCAATATTTTCGTCTGTTGAATTAGGTTAATGATATTTGTCAACCATCTTTTGATGAATTGGAGTGAGGATGAAATGTTCTATTACTATATTTGAAAAGTGTTGAAACAATGATTATTCTATATGGAAAGTAACCATCTTTAATAAGCATCCACACTATTGAAAAACTTACCTTATAGTACTAGAAGATCTTAATGGTATTTTGGGGGTGTACAGAAATAATTCCATCTTCAAACTGACTTTCAAGATGAAATAACTTTCAATATGAAATATATGACACACTCAGAAAGAAACTATTCAGATAATTCAATATCAAATAAACAGTCCATAAGTAAGTGTTTATGTAAGTCTCTTTCCTTCTAGCTTAAAGCATCAAAACGTTTTACCCCAAATGTGGGATTTGTATTTAGAATAGATTCACTTGAAACGCTATGGAGAAATAACCTTCTATATAGCTCTGGTCTAGGAAAGAGGCAGAGAGTATGGTGGAAACACTTCAAACGGGACTTTCCACTCATGAAGAATCTTTCTCTGGATATGTAAACAACAAAAGACATTTTCACATTGCACTGCATGGATATTGAAAGAGATGTACCTAAAGGTGCAGGGACCTTGCCTTGTATCTACTTTCTCTCCCAGGAATTAATTCTTTCCTTTGATGGAAACGCTTTGTCTTAGAAGTAGGTATTTTGGAGAGGCACGTTTGAAAAACACTCATTCATGAATGGGGAATTGTATTCCCTGCAATTGGAACCTAATCCTGTGAGAGTCCCCTTTTTCTATCTGAACCTGGATTTCTAAGAAAGCTGAATGTCATGTGAATAGCAAGCTGGCATCATTCCAGAGTGGGGACCTGTGATGCACTTTCCTTGTTGACTCATGTCAGAGACAGAACTTCTGTCCTCTTATCAACATTAAACTTTTTCTGGAAACCAGCTATTGATTGCTTGAGAGCTAAAGCAGTGAGTGCATAAAACTAATGGCATCTAGTTTAAAGTACTTGACTCCAATAGCTGTTTTTCACATTCACAAGAGGACTATAAAAGTAAACAAAAATTCTAAAAGGCTCCTGATTAGTTATCTCTGGGAATCATGTGATAGTCAGTATGGAATAGAAGGCAGCATTAAAAATGTGGAGAGAGAACAAAAACACAAGAAGAGAGTTCCAGTTGTTCCACATCCTTGTCACTTGTTATTGTTAGTTATTTTCCCTTTAGTCATTCTAGCGGGTGTGTAGTGGTAAATTAATGAGGTTTTAATTTGCTTTCTGTGATGACTAATGATGTTGAGGATTTTAAAATTTTCATGTTATTATTGACCATTTGGATATCTTCTTTTATGAAATTTCTGTTCAAGTCCTTTGCACAACATAAAAATAGGGTTCTAGGTTTCCGGTTACAAAGTTGTAAGTATTCTTTACATATTGTAGACAGAGGACATTTATCACATGTAGATTTTACATATATATATATATATATATATATATATATATATATATATATAAACAGATTTATATATAATTTTTTTTGCTGTTTTCTGAGGAAGGTTGTCACCAAGCTAACATTTGTGCCAATCTTCCTCTATTTTTGGTGGGATGCCACCACAACATGGCTTGATGAGCAGTGCTAGATCTGCACCTGAGATCCAAATCTGTGAACCCTGGGCCACTGAAGTGGAGCACACAAACTTAACCACTATGCCACTGGGCTGGCCCTATAAATTTTTATGTAATATTTTTATATTTGTAAAATATATATATATATAATTATAAATGTGTGTATACATATTTATTTTTCCCATAGTCTATAGATTGTCTTTTTAATGTTTTTTTATGAGACAGGCACTTTTTTTTGTCATCCCTATTTTACAGACAGAAATTGGAACACAGGGTGGTTATGAAACTTACCCAGAGTCACACAAGTAGTAAGTGGAAGAGGAGCCAGGATATGAAGCCAGGCAATCTGCTCCAGAGTCCATACTCTATTTTATTTATTTATTTATTTATCTATTTATTATTGAGGTAACACGGTTTATAATATTATATATATTTCAGTTGTGCATCATTACATTTCGATTTCTATGTGGGCTACATCGATTTCACCACCCAAAGACTAATTACAACCCAACACCATACATAGGTGCCCAGACGCTCCCTCCCCACTTCTGCTCTGGTAAACATCAGTCTAATCTCTGCATCTATGTGTTTGTTTGTCATTGTCATTGTTGTTTTTATCTTCTATTTATGAGTTATATAATATACAATTTGACATTCTCTGACTTATTTCACTTGGTATAATACCCTCAAAGTTCATCCATGTAGTGGCAAATGGCAAGATTTCATCTTTTTTGTAGCTGAGTAGTATTCCATTGTGTATGTATACCACATCTTCTTTATCCATTCATCCATTTATGGGCACTTAGGTTGTTTCTGAGTCTTGACTATTGTGAATAATGCTGCAGTGAACATAGGGGTGAGTATTTCTTTACACATTTGTGTTTTCATGTTCTTCAGGTAAATACTCAGCAATGGAATAGCTGGACCATATAGTAGTTCTATTCTAAATTTTTTGAGGAATCTCCATACTGTTTTCCACAGTGGCTGTAGCAGTTTGCATTCCCACCAGCAGTGTATGAGAGCTCCCTTTTCTCCACAGCTTGTCCAACACTTATTATTTCTTGTCCCGCTAATTATAGCCATTCTGATGGGTCAAAGGTGATATCATATTGTAGTTTTCATTTGCATTTCCCTGGTAATTTGTGATGTTGAATATTATTTCATGTGCCTATTGACCATCTGTATATCTTCTTTGTAAAAATGTCTATTCAGATCTTTTGTCCATTTTTAATTGGGTTGTTTGTGTATTTGTTTTTGAGATGTATAATTTCTCTGTATATATTGGATATTAACCTCTTATCAGATATAGGGTTTGAAAATATCTTCTTCTAATTGTTAGATTATCTTTTAATTCTGTTGATGATTTCCTTTGCTGTGAAGAAGGTTTTTAGTTTGATGTAGTCTCATTTGTTTATTTTTTCTTTTGTTTCTCTTGCCTAGTCAGGCACGGTGTTTGAAAATATGCTGCTAAGATCAATGTCAAAGAGCATACTGCCTATGTTTTCCTTCAAGAAGTTTTATGATTTCAGGTCTTTCTTACATTCAAGTCTTTAATCCATTTTGAGCTGATTTTTGTGCATGGTGTAAGATAATGATCTACTTTCATTGTTTTCATGTGACTGTCCTGTTTTCCCAACACCATTAATTGAAGAGACTTTCCTTTCTCCATTGTATGCTCTTGGCTCCCTTGTCAAAAATTAGTTGTCCGTCGATGTGTGGGTTTATTTCTGGAGTCTTGATTCTGTTCCATTAATATGTATATCTGTTTTTGTGTCAGTACTGTGCTGTTTTTATTGCTATAACTTTGTAATATATTTTGATTTTTTTTCTTTTTGGTGAGGAAGATTCACCCTGAGCTAACACCTGTTGGCCCTCTTCCTCATTTTTTCTTGAGAAAGATTAGCCTTGAGTTAACATCTGTGCCAATCTTCCTCTATTTTGTATGTGGGCTACCTCCACAGCATGGATGATGAGTGTAGTAGGTCTGCACCAGGATCTGAACCCACAAACCAGGGCTGCTGAAGCAAAGTGTATGGAAATTTAACCACTTGGCCCCAAGGCCAGCCCTCTGTGGTTTATCTTGAAATCAAGGAGTGTAATACTACCAACTTTGTTCTTTTTTCTCAGGATTCCTTTGGCTATTCAGGGTCTTTTTTGTTCCATATAAATTTTAGGATTCTTTGTTCTATTTTTGTGGAAAATGTCATTGGAACTTTGATAAGGATTGAATTGAATCTGTAGATTGTTTCAAGATGATGGACATTTAATTATGCTAATTCTTCCAATCCAAGAGCATGGAATATCTTTCCATGTCTTTGTATCTTCTTCAATTTCTTTAACAATGTTTTTAATTTTCAATGTACAAGTCTTTTTCATCTTTGGTTAAATTTTTTCCTAGGTACTTTATTCTTTTTGCTGTAATTGTAAATGAGATTGCATTCTTAATTTCTCTTTCTGCTGCTTCATTGTTAGTGTTTAAAAATGCATCTGATTTTAGTATGTAGATTTTGTATCCTGTAACTTTACTGTATTCATTACATCTAAAGGTTTTTTGGTGGATTCTTTAGGGTTTTCTATATACAGAATCATGTTATCTACAAATAATGACGGTTTCACTTCTCATTTTCCAGTTTGGATCCTTTTTAATTCTTTTTCTTGCCTGGTTGTTCTGGGTAGGACTTCCAATACTATGTTAAATAAGAGCGGCCAGAATGGGCATCCTTATCTAGTTCCTGTTCATAAAGATATAGCTTTCAGTTTTTCTCCATTGATTGTGATATTAGCTGTGGGTTTGTCATTTATGGCCTTTTTATGTTGAGGTACTGCCATTCTATACCCATTTTATTCACAGTTTTATCATAAATGGTTGCTGTATTGTCAAATACTTTCTCTGCATCTGTTGAGGTGATCATGGGATTTTTATTCTTCATTTTGTTAATGTGGAGTGTCATGTTTATTGATTTGCAGATGTTGAACCATCCCTGTATCCCTGGAATAAATCCCACTTGATCATGGTGTATGATTTTTTTCATATATTGTGGTATTCGATTTGCTAGTATTTTGTTGAGGATTTTTGCATTGATCTGGTTTCTCACTTTTATTTTCATTTGCATTTCCCTAATGACTATTGATGGTAAGCACATTTTCATATTCTTGTTAGCCATTTGTATAGCATATTTGGAAAAACGTCTATTCAAATCCTTACTCATTTTAAAATTGAGTTGTCTTTTTCTTGCTAAGTTGTAAATGTTCATATATTCTCAATACAGGATCCTTATTAGGTAGATGATTTGAACATTTTTCTTCCATTCTGTGGGTTGACTTTCACTTTCTTGATAGTACCCTTTGATGCACAAGAGTTTTTCAAATTTTTTGGAGTCCAATTTATCTATTTTTTTACATGTTCTTTTTTAGCCATATTTTTAAAAACAGCCTAATCCAGGTCATGAATTTTGCCTTATGTTTTCTTCTAAGTAACTCTGTCTTGGCCTTCACTTCCTCCTTTCATAGAGCCTAACAGTCAGTGGGTGATTTAGTGTCTTCTTCAACTTTTCTGAGCATGTATCCAGCCTTGATAATATCCATGATTTTCTTGGTTTCCTGGTATACAGGGGAGTTTCTCAAGTCCCTTTTATCCCATGTATCTCTTTCCTCAGCCACATTATTCCAAAGTTGTTCTCTCTCTTGTTGCCTGCCTTGTCTTATTCCTTGCATCAGGCAGTTGTGTCGCGTATATTTGCCTTTAGGTGATTTTGAGAAAAACTTCCCTGGAGGTCATTCCAGCAGAGAAATTTCCAAGGCACATGAAGCAAAGTCGTGTCAGTGAGCCAATTCTTCAGGGAGTCACCTCAAAATTCAAAACACACAATTACACTTCTTTGAGATGAGGTCAACATTGTTCACTCTGGCACCAGCAAGCTACATGAGGAATGTGCGCCATCATTCTCACTGCTGACACTGAGCTGGGAATTGGGAAATGGTAGGTAAGTAAGTTCAAATGCAATAATGTTCTCTTTCCAAAATTTACTAGCTTCTTTCTTCGTTAAGCATTCCCCTGGCTGTTGTAGCTTCTTGATTAGGTTCCATAATCCTGAAACTTTGGAAAACAGTTTAGCAGTAATTTACATACCTAAACATATTGCCCAAACATTTCATTTATAGGTATTTCCCCAAGAATAATAAAAACATATGTACGTACATAGACTTGTACATGAATGTTAGTAACAGCTTTATTTGTTAACAGCCAAAAACTGTCAATAATCCAGAAATCTACCAACAGGTAAATGATTGAGCAAATAGTGGCATAGACACATAATGGAATACTACACAGAAGATTATAGAAAAGTTTTAGTTACTCAATATTCTGTTCTCTAACACTAGTGTAAATTGTGTCTATATTAATTGCATTTCTTATTGTTTGTTGATGGCATATGGACACGTAGTTGAATTTTATTAATCTTATATCAGAGACTATGCTACCCTACTATTTCTAATAAAATCTGCAAAATCTTTGGATTTTCGATGTGAATAATCATTTCACATGCAAATAATGTCAGTCTATTTCCCACTTTCTATTTGTTATGTACCAGATTTTTGTCTTATTGTGCTGACGAAGACTTGCGTTACAATGTGGAATGAAACTGGTGATAGGAATGAGCATCTTTTTCTCATCTTTGTTTTTAAAGAGAATGTGTGACTGGCATCCTTTTATGTAATTATTTTTAACTAATTCTGTTTCTTACTAGTTATAGACAAATAGGTTTTGTAATTCTTCTTGAGTCAGTTTTGGTAAGAGTTATTTCTAAAAACATTTTTTCTACATTTTCAAAGTTATTGCCATTTATTTGTTGATAATATTTTGTAGATTTTTAGCCTCCTTTTTAATCAGTAGTTAAGTCCTACTTCATTAATACTATTTATTTGCTTCTTTCCATTTTTGGTCCATATTACCTGAAGTTCAACTGTTTTGATAAACTCTTTTTCAAATATCCAACTTTTAATTTTGTTGCTCTTTCTTTAGTATAGTTTGAGGATTTTTTTCATTAATTTCCCCTGATTTTCCCTATGTATTTTCTTCTTGGTTCTCTAAACTGTCTTGTCTTCTAAATACAAAGTCCGTTTCAACTTTTCTGTTTTTCTAGTGTAAAGGTTTTAATTTTCTTTAAGAACACCATTATTTCTGCCTCCTATGATCTTTGGTAAGTAGTACATTCTTTATAGTTTAATTGTAGGTAGTTTAAAAAATTTCCAGGGTGATTAATTTTTTTAGCAAACTAGATATTTAGCAGGGTATAGTTTTAATTTCCAAATATTGTATATGACTGTGTATTTATACTTGTATCTATCTATATCTATTTCTGGATCTAGATATACCTTTTGTTGTGCTCACAGTTTTTTATAATATCACTTCTTTAAAATATGTTGAGGCTTTTTTAAATGATCTAATAATTTTGTAAGTATTCCATCTTTGCATGTAAAGAATATGTATTCTTTGTTAGATTGTAATTTTATTATGCTTCTATATGCTTTTAAAGTTGTATTATTCAGATTTGTCATACTCTTTCTGACATTGTCTGATTTACTCATCAGTAATTGATAAAAGAGCATTGTGATCTTCCACTAAGAAGTTGTGTTATTATGTTTCTTTATGTAGATTTATCTAACTTTGTTTCAAGCATTTTGAGGCTATATTATTAGATGCATATATGAGTCAGTATCATGAAATAAGGAAAGGACAAAGTCAAATGCCACAATTTAAAAGGAGTATTGTAAGAGACAATTTCCAAGGTGTGGACAGCTGAGGAAAACCGTGAGCCCTGCAGAAACCTAGGGCTGGTAAGCGTTGAATATGTTAGAGTACAGTGTGTGTCCGGAAGGCAAACAGAGTGGAAATGAGCAATAAAAAAGGGAGAATATATTATAAAGTAAAATACTCTTTGGAGGAAACTTGCATGGACCCATGAGAATCATCTGCTGTGAACCAAAGACTTTGATTTCCTCAGCCTGTTCCCTTCAGATTCTACTGACTCTCCTCTCCCTATCACCCAAGTAGGGGAAAAGGACAAAACAGAGCAAAATCAAAACAAACTGAAATAAAGAAGAAAAATGATTACTCATTGTGGCTTTTTCCCAACTCTGAAGAGTACTCAAATACTAGATGACACCTAGTAACACAAAATGGTGTACACAACTTCTAATTTTCCAATTAGCACAATTAAATATTGAGAAATTATTTCCAAATCTTCATCCTAATAGTAATGATGTTATTTTGCTGAGGAAAATATTAATGACTATCTGATGTTCTCTTTGCATATTTATATCATAGGATAGCAAAGATTTCAATATTAATTAAATATATATTAAGTACTTCAATCTTTGAGGAAATTATGCTAGCAGAGGGGAGAGAGAGAAAAACAAATATACATATTTCATGAGTGCTAAAATATTGAAGAAGTATTGAACCATTTCTGTGGTAACCCTCAAGAGATAAAATAAAAGAAGTAAGTCTCAAACCTATGTACATGTCCACTATAATAGCATTGGCTTTATTTTCACAATTACAACCACGCACATCGGCTGCTGTAAAATTCCTGTGGGAGTTTTTCCCTTTGGTCTCTCTTGTGCTTTTAATTAAAGGCATTCTCAGCAATGCTTTCCAAAAAGGTTGTTGTGAATGGAAGACTCATGGTGGAGTCAGAGGTGTTCTACATCTACTTGCTGCTTCATAATACAGTCTCAGAAAAATAAAAGGAGGCAGCCTAAAATATCACCTGACATTCAAGAAAAATGAGAAATCTTTGAGAAGTGAGCATTGTAATTAGTTTATATGTATATATTTAAATTGATAAAAAATAATTGGAATTTTCAATAAGCATTTTATATAAAATTTTGATCTTAGTAATTCAAATTTTTAGTTTAAATTCTTCTGGACTAATTTTATTGGTGGTTATTTTCAAGAAAGGGCATTCGGGAAAATCTGTGTGATAATTTGAGGGTAAATTGAGGGGTTTAAGCCTTTATTTGTATTTACAAGAAGACATTTAAGCATAATGAAAAAAGTACGAGCTTCCAACTCTTCCAGAAATTGTTGAGATACAGATTTCCCCCTAGTACTTCTTTAACTTTGGGTTCTACTTACCTTATTTGCAAAGTAGGGACAATAATACAGTAGTTTATACCTCATCATGTCATGGTGAAGATGAAATAGTTTGTAAATGAAAAGTATTTAATATAGTGCCTAGAACACATAAATACTTAGCATATGGTATCTAAACATTTTGCTGTAAATTCATCAACTAATGAAGCTATAACTTTCAATTTCACAATTTTTCTTTATTGTAGACATGATAAATGAAGAAATAGAAAAATAATCTCAAATTTACTTTGATGGATTTTTATACTATCAGTATAAGCTCATGTCCTTAGTCATAAATCCCACTTCCCAAGAATCTTATTTCAATGTTTTTTATTCTTTTCAAATTATGTTGACATGTCTTTGCAAACAATTCCTCACAGAGATTTTTCTCAAAGAATATAAAGTTTAAAGGAGAGATTTAGGTGAGACACTCTTCAACTGAAAGGTATGTGAAAAGGTGAAACCAATATTCTTCACTCCCCAAACCTTGTGTATCTAAACACACATGTGGATAGTGTGTGTGTGTGTGTGTGTGTGAGAGAGAGAGAGAGAGAGAGAGAGAGAGAGAGAGGGAGGGAGAGAGAGAGAGCAAGCAAGAACAGGGAGAGAGAAAGAAAGCAGAGTCAAAAAGTCTGAGATTTTATGGATTAAAAGAAGACCAGAAGGAGAATGGTCTGAGGATGGGACTGGGGGATATTTTTGCATGAGCTAGCTTCTTTAGAGGATTCCTGGTAGAGAGTCTGTGAGCACTGCTTTGAATAATCTTTTTTCCATATTAGTCTGTATTTTCCCAATGGATGTTCAATCATTGTACTTTAGGCAGCACTAGCCCAAATGTTAAGAGATGCTGAGGCTTGCACCAATGTTCAGGAAATATTCTCAACCAAAAGTTGCACATTCTAAGGTTTGACACTCTAGTTTTTCTACAGTTTTGTACTACAGTTTTAATAAAAATTTATCTTTAGATTTATTTACATCCTTTGATCAGATTCTTCCACATGAATAAAAACCAAATTTGGGGGCCGGCCGGTGGCACAGATGTTAAATTCGCACATTCTGCTTCTCGGCAGCCCGGGGTTCGCCGGTTCGGATCCTGGGTGCGAACATGGCACTGCTTGGCAAAAGCCATGCTGTGGTAGGTGTCCCACGTATAAAGTAGAGGAAGATGGTCATGGATGTTAGCTCAGGGCCAGTCTTCCTCAGCGAAAAGAGGAGGATTGGCAAGAGTTAGCTCAAGGCTAATTTTCCTCAAAAAAAAAAAAAGGTTTGGATATTCTCAATTTATACAAAAAACGTATTTTGCTAAACTCTATTTGAACTCAGTACAAACTTATACCAACACCCATGTTTCCTCCTTAAACGTAATGTAGTCTAATGAGTTCTTCAATCAATCCTTTTGTGGCAGAATACAAAAATCCTCAGGTAAAATCAATTAACTGATGAAAATGTTCATATCAATTTCCTTATACAACAGTTCGTTCCTCTCCACACATTTGTGGGACTACCGTTCTGTGGAGTCAACAAATTAGAATCATATTTCAATATTCTTTGCACACACTTATTTATTTTACTCTTGGAATACAGCAAATAGATCCGGTATTTTAAGTTCTACTTACCAGTTAAAGGAGGAGGCTCAGAGTGGATGAACTGCTCAGTGCTAACAGGAAAAAATTAACAGGACGTATGAGACTGGATGCTCACCTTCATAATCATTAGATGGAGGGTCTGCCTACTACATAGTACTGTTCTCCCATTGATGCCATTGAAACAATTCGCTGAAACTAACAATCTTTAACGTAAACCATGATTGTGTTGTGGAGGACTTTTGATTATGGGTAAAAGGTGATGGTTTCAACATATTCACTCTCTGCTCCTATATATTCTGCATCAAAATGGCAATACTGTTCTAAATATGAGTTAAAATCAGCAGGCCATTCTTCAATCACACTGAGTTCATCAACTTGTCAACAGAAAACAACCAGCTCTCTAAAGCATTTCTAACGTTTCAGTAATGACTTCTTAATTGTGTGTTTAGAGTAATTAGCAAAAAAGGCGAAGCTTTTATTTAATAATAGCCTGTGTTCCTATATTCAGATGCCCAGCATTCTGCCTCCAGTTCATTATTTTTTGCCTCTCCATGTTCTGAATCTTGACCAAACATGCAAAGAAGGAGAGTCACTGAAAGTATTTTCAATTAATTCAGCTATGCTCTACTATGATTGACAGCCTTTATTTTTTTATTTCAAGAATAAATATTGAGTTTCACTAGATGTATAGGATGTTTGTGTGTGACTAAAACTTTATACATAAATTATATGTAGCATGGAGATGGGGAGGGAATTGCTTAAAATCATACAGATAGTTAATGTTAGAGACAGAGATCTTTTATAGAGGTGGATGAGAGCTGAAATTTCATTTGGTCCGTGGATATTAGATAACTCCCAAAAGCTTGGAATCTGACATCAGATACAGGTTCATCTTAGGTTGCTACTTAATATATTAATGGATTGACGTAATTAACTGAATCCTCCCATTTTTCCCTGTATCTAAAATCAGCACCAGAATATTACGTACTGGACTGTTATGAATTAAATGCATGCAAAATGTTCACAGAAGTTCTAGACATAAAATATGCTCTTATTAATTATCATTTGAAATATAATGATGACCTTAATCTAAAAAGGATTTAAAAGATTAAGTATGTAATAAATCTTGTACGACCTACATATTTTTTAATGTGTAAATCTTTCCAAAACTAAAAAGAAAATGCTATTAAAGATGTATTATGTTTTGTTCATTTCAGGTGAATTGAGTTTGTTGCATACTCCGAACTCAATGCAGCCTCATGGAAAATCAGAACAATGTCACAGAATTAGCTTTCATGGAGCTTTGGGGAAACAAGCAAATAGAGCTACTGTTCTTTTTCTTGTTCCTGCTCTGTTACCTGGCCGTCTTAATGGGGAACTTCATCATCTTACTCACAATCACCTGCAGCCATCTTATCCAACTACCAATGTACTACTTTCTCTGCCACCTTTCCCTCATGGACCTCTGCTACACCTCCACTGTGGTCCCTCGGCTAATCAGGGACTTAGCTGCAGCAAGAAAAAATATTTCATATAACAGCTGTATGACCCAGCTCTTCACTTTCCACTTGCTGGCAAGTGTGGAGACATTCATCTTGGTGTCCATGGCCTTTGATTGCTATGTTGCCATTGTCAAGCCCCTGCGCTACATGGTCATCATGAACTGGCAGAGGTGTAACATGCTGATCATTATGGCCTGGGTTGTGGGGTTTTGGCACTCTCTTGCTTTACTGCTTGTGGTACTCAATTTACATTTCTGTGGTGCTAATCAGATAAATCACTACATATGTGATGTGAAACCTCTTTTGAAGCTGGGGTGCAAAGATACTCATGTTTTTAGTATCTTAGTGATTGTTAATTTAGGAATCGTGGTGGTTGTTATTTTTCTTGTCCTAGTAGCTTCTTACATACTCATATTGTATAATCTTAAGACATGCTCATCTGCAGGACGGCGCAAAGCTCTCTCAACCTGTAGCTCTCACGTAATGGTTGTAGTTTTATTCTTTGTGCCCTGTATCTATACTTATGCTCTACCTGTAGGGAGTGAGAACCAAGATAAGGAAATCTCCATGTTTTACACTGTGATTGCCCCCATGCTTAATCCTCTCATCTACACTCTGAGAAATGTGGAGATGAAAATCACCATGTGCAAGGTTTGGTCTCAAATGACACATTCAGAATTCAAGTAAATAAGGTGACGTTCATTGTGCTTTCAACCCTGTGTCCCAAGAGCATTTATCATTTGAGATGTTATAGAAAGCACACCCACTTTCTTTGAGGAGTTGGACCAAATGATCTCTGACAAGATATGACCAAAGGAAACACGTTATTTTGAGAACGCAACCAATTCTAGGTGTGACTACCTGGAGTTGAGTAATTCAGAAGTGCCCTTCTAAAACACATCTCTGATCATATCACTGCCCTTTCCAAAAATTGATATGGAATCCTACTTTCCTTGGAATAAAATCTAACCTTCTCACTTGTTTATCAGAATCTTACAAAACTGGTCTGAGTCTGACATGCTAGTCTTAAAAGTCACTGCACCTGAAGAAAGTGTGGTGTTCCAGCGACAGGCTTTGGAGTCAGGGACACTTGGGTGACTACTGACTCTGTAAGGTTTTATCTCTGTGTCTTGGCAATTTGCTTTAATTATATGAGTCTCTGTTTTTTAAATATCTATAAAATGTGGTAATGTTGTACTTCATAATGATGTAATATTACTTTGGCTAATAAAGGTGAAGTTTCTGCACAGTACTAAGTTTTAGTTTGGGAAACTCATGTTAGGTCATTTTCCTCTTTCCTTTCCTTTCTTCTTCTGTTTCCCTTTGCTTGGATGCTTTCATCCAGCTACAATGGACCCCTCTACACTCTCCAAACATCCTCTAAAATCTCTCACCTCTATGGCTTTATTTCTGTTGTCTCCCTACATATAATGCCCCCACACCTATGCTTTAGTGTCCATGCCTTACATATAATTCACACCCCTGATGGTTCCTTATTCAGGGAGACTTTGCAGATCCATAAACAGACCAAAAGTATTTCCAATTTCTGCCCTGATTTTTTACTGCAATTCAGCTGTACATTCACTCTATTTTAAATAACGCTTTGCCCTATAAGAGTGTTTCTTCTTATGAATTGTGTTTTTACAATTTGACAGAGACAGATTATGTGCTGTATCTTTATTTTCCTTTGTATCTCTTTTTCCTATCAGCACAAATTAAGACATAAATAAAGTTACTGAATTACATTCAAAGATACTATCTTCTCTTTTTATTTGACTGTATGCATTGTTCTCACATACTTAGAACTTCCCCTTTTATCTTTAACAATCATTCATTAATTGTAAAATAAGTAGTGTTAGAAAGACTAAAAGTTTAACATAAATATCATATGTCTATCAGGGAGGGAATGAAATTCAGCAGAACTCAGCCCCTATAGTCTTCTTATTTATTTTCTGCTTTAAGGAGGAACTACTATTTTAATTATTCGTTTACTCCCTTGTCCATTGAATCACATAACCCATTATCAGCTCTGTGCTTTGGTTCCCGTTTGTCTAGACATTTCTCTCTGCCCAGGAACTTGTCTTTTCTGCACTGCTTCCATACAGAATTTCGTTGTTTGAGTTGCACCTGCTCCATTGCAAAGGCAAGATCCAGGAAAACTCTAGAGACAGTAGTGTTTGTCTTTAATGTTAGACATCCTTGTTTTAATTTTTCAACTCTTACAACCTTTCATACATCTAACACACAAATGTTGTGTGTATATGTGTGCCTGTGTGTTTGACAATTGTTTCTGTGTGTGTGTGGTATGAGGGTCTTGCAGGTCTTGAGGATGGGTAAAAGAATAGAAGAATTTGATAAAATGTTTTTTTCAGCACGTTAGGGTAAACACAGAATATTTAACAAATATTATGATTGTAAGTGTGTAATTTAAGAAATTCTATCCACTTACATATGAATTTATTTGTAATCTAAAAATTCACCTTTACTAAACGTTATTAAAAGAATACATTAGTCAGTTAATGAATGCTCACACTCCACAGGACCGTTATTTATGCCCCAGGGTTGTCAGAAAACATCAAGCTGGAATAAGCTTAGGAGTCTCGGATGGAGCCTAATGGAAAGACTAGGGGGCATAACTAGCTGTAAGTGATGTAGTTCTATGCGACTTCTCCCCTCACTCACACTCCCTGCCCCTCACTCTTTTCTTCAACCCTATATCCATTTCTAGGCAACTATTGAGAGGGTTGATGTAGACACTTCTAGGCTATTCTAGTGCTCTCTTCAACCCCTGAGAAGAGCCTATGAATACAGTTACAGTATATCTTAAGTATTCCAAAACGTTCTTTCAAATAGTTCTTTCTTTCCTGTGTACCAAAATCACCGACTTTCGTATAACATTTTGATTTTACTAAATATCTCCTAAACTACCTGCTTCATCTAATATAGGAAAAAACAACATATATAGAGTTCGGTACTATCCATGGCTTCAGCATCAACTGTGGTTCTTGGAACATATCTCCCATGGATAAAGAAGGAATACTGTTTACAATGTCCTTTTTTTTTTTTTTTTTTTTTGGAGGGAGATTGCCCCTGAGCTAACATCCATGCCAATCTTAGTCTTTTTGCTTGAAGAAGATTGTCCCTGAGCTAACATCCATACCCATCCTCCTCTATTTTGTATATGGGAGGCAGCCACAGCATGATTTGAAGAGTCATACACAGGTCCACACCCAGGATCTGAACCTGTGAACCCTGAGCCACTGAAGCGGATTTCACAAACTTAACCACTTCACCACCAGGCTGGCTCCAGTATAATGTCCCAGTTTTAGTTGTAGTTCATAAAAGGAACCAGAAAATTTCTATCTATTCCATCTACCTGGAATAGGAAGTTAGTTTCTGCCATTCTTACATGTCCCTAGACAGTATTGATCTATCTTATTGGTATCTTCACTCTTATGTCATACACATGAGTGAGAAAAGAAATTTCTGTATTTTTCTGTATACTTATTAAGTTGGTATAATTCTTCTATGTTTTCTCTTATGCTGTCTATCAGAGAGAAAATGTACGGTTGACATTAAGGAGTCGATGATTTTAAAGGCTCCTTGGAAACCTGGCCTGCGCCTCGCTTACAGGGGTCCCAGCCCTGCAGGTGAGGAAGGAAGATCACTCTCTGGCAGGCCCAGGAAACTCAGGTTACTTGGGGGAGCTCATGAAGAGATGAATTCACGCAACTCTATATGTATTACAGGCAAGGTCTGATGGTGAGTCCTTGCTTGACATCCTAGCTGTGAGAGGCTTTTAAAGGTTCAATCTAACATTTTTTATAAAAAGTCCCAGCAACACAAACTCAAAAAAGAGCCTATATGGTCATCGCTATACTTGCTGCACTTACGTAAATAATCAAACCAACTTTAATGATATCAGAATTATTTTGCAAGCAGATTAGTCTTAACTTGATTTCTATCTTTGATAGAAGTGATAGTGATTTCAGAAAAAAAAGAAAAATTGTTTCAACAAAAAAACTATATCATACCCTTGTTGGTATTAAATTCTGGACCTATTTACTGTCTTTGACGTATGTCATCTGCCTATAAATTGGACTGTATCCCGAAATCTTCTAGTTCCGTCTAATATCTGGCAACAGTTCTCTAAACCAATATTTCCACATTTTCTCCCATCCCTCTGACTTGGAGCCACTAAAAGTTCAAACTGGTCTTTTCCCAAAACCTTGCAAGCTGAACCTGAACAATTTGGTACAAACTTCAAAGGAATCACCACAACAGCTCATATTTGGCCAATTTTTATGCCTATTGCTCTGTGGGTCACACAAAAAGTTAACTAGACTTACAGTAATCATTTTTCAATATAACTAGTTATTATGTTGTACATCTGAAATGAATATGTTATATGTCAATTATATCTCAATAAAAATCTTACCAAAACATGCCATGACATACTAGATATTCAAACTGCAAACCAGGAAAATCTGTCAGATTGCCACTGCCTGTTCCTGCTCCACCTGAAGATGCTTCAATCCTCACATTTAGAAATCTTCTTGACTGACTACTCTCTGGACTCAAAAACTGAGTTTACAGTTTGTTTCAATTATTAAACTTTGTTTTTCTTTTGTTTCCATAGAAATATTCTTCATTACATGCCTAATTGTTCTCACCATATAGAGATCTAACTTAGGTGGGTACCTACTCTCACCTATACCACTGCCTCCTGAAATGAGACACAATTATTTATCTAGACTGAACAATTATCAGGACTGAAAGTGATTCAGTGATTTATGGGACAATCTATCAACTCAGTTTCTGGACTATGAAACTTCTTAGAGGAGTTTCATATGGGGAATTGAAAAGTTTCAAGGCATACTACCCCCAGGATAACTCCCTGGCATGTTAAAAATGTCAAGCTGAAGCAATTTGAGAAAAGGCAGGTGTGGGAAGAAGTGGAATGTTTAAAACTTTCCCCTGAAGCAGATCATAAACCGTCTTGTGAAAGGTGCCTATACCCAGAAGACTAGGAGAAACAGAGAAGAACCTGAATGAACAAACCCTGTTAAGTTTCCTCCCAGTTTACTACACTTAGTTCATACTCTTCATTCTTATATCTTTCCAAGACTTCTCACTCTTCATCAAACTTCTCATAAAAACACTCAGGCTTGATGATATTTTTGGGTCTTAATTTCCTTATGAAGGCTTCCATGTTACATAAAACTTATATTAGTACATGTGTAAGCTTTTCTCTTGTTAATCTGTCTTTGGCTACAGGGCTGCTAGCCAAGAACTAAAAAGAGTAGAAGAAAAATGTATTTTTCCTCCTCTACACAAATTTTAACCTTGAACTATCTACTCTGTGTTTACAATGGAAAGAAGTGATTTCCTAATTGAGTGACTAAAATTGATATCACTAACAGTAAAACCGCCCATCATGAAGTGCTTCCTGATGTTGCAATATGTAAAACATATCACCTTTGAAGGGCTCTTTTCAAAAATGGTCAACAAGAATCTAATCAAACCTCAGCTCACTCTTCCAGTTTTCAGAAAAACAGAGGATAGAAGAGTGTATTTAATAATACTATATGAAAAACCATTGGACAAATCCAGAGTGTGGAATATTCTACAAGAAACTGTCTTGGACTGTTCAAAATTCAACATTTTATGGGAGAGTGGCCAAGTGAGAGCTCTAGATAAAAAGGGACTAAAGATGCATTATATATTCACAATTACATTATAAACTACAGGGTATCTGGAAATAACTCTCATCAGAAAAATATTTTGGGGGTTAAATATTTTTAAAGTTATTTAAGAATACAAAGAAAATGTGAGACTACTTATATTATATACATTGTACAGGGATAAGAAGACTCAATAATGCATCAGTTCTCCCCAAATTATCATTCAGTTTTTATGTGAAATCTTAAAATAGTGTAATAAAAATTTAAATTTTTGTTTTAAATTTATGTTAGCTGAAGAGTCATGAAAATTAAAATAAAAAAAGAGAATCAGGAAGTAGAGTATAGGCCTTCCAAATATCAAGATTTCTATAACATTGTTGCCATTAAAAGAGTGTGGTTGTCTGGTGATAGTGGTGGGGTTCAGGGCAGTCTGCCCCAGAATGGGCCACTTTGGCATGTGGAATGTTTCAAGCCAAACAAGATCAAACCCCAACAAACTCAAGGAGAGCTTCTTACCTCCTCTCTAACTGCCTAAAAGATTTTAGATAGAGGGCCTCTAGCAGGAAGAGAGTTATCATCAGAGATAACTTTTTGCATCACAAAGACTTATGTACATGGTATGGCAAACATTTGTTTACCAAAGTTTGCTCTTCCCATCTTCCTGTGAGTTGTCTTTCTATTCCTTTGAAGTCCTAGACCCCCTACCCGTTCTCTTTAGCTCAGAGTGGCATATAAGCCTCAATCACCTGACTGTTGGGGAACCCCATACTTCTGGGGTAGCCATATGAACAAACTTAATTTTATTTTTTATCTTGTTAATCTGTCTTATGTCAATTTAATTATTATACCAGGTAAAGAACCAAGAAGGGAAGAAAAATTTGTCTACCCTACAATAGGAAATGAATCACAGAAAGAGAAAGCAATCAATTCGTAAGTATGAACTAGAATATAACAGAGGAGTCATTACACATCAGTGGAAAAGGAAGAACTAGAGAAGAAAATGATGTGGACAGAATTAGAATTAAACACTTTAAAAGTCCACATTACACTGTACACAAAAATAAATTCAAATGAATTGAAAATCTAAATTTGATCATCAGAACCTCAAAATATTTCAAAGAAAATAGACTATTTCTCTGATATGGTCAGGAAAGAATTACTTAAGCAAACCCGAAAAGCAAAAGCCCTAGAGGAAATCATTTGTAAATATGATTGCAGTAAAGTTTAAAATTTTTTACAAGACAAGTACACAACAAACAACGTTGAAAAAAAGGAAGGATAATCTCAGAGAATGTGTTCACAAAATGTATAACAAATAATCACTTACTAGAATGTATAATACATGCTATAAAGTAATTTAATAGGCAAACAATTTAATTAAAAATAAAGTATATAAGTGCAAAATTTATAAAAGACACTTAAAGGCAAATAAACACTGACATGGTGGTCAAATTCACTAAAAATCTAGAAAAATCACATTAAAATTAGACTGAATACCCTTTTACAGTCATCAGATAAAACTTTCAAGTACTGATAATACCAAGTGTTGGAACAACATGGAGAGATGAGAATGACCCAGAATTTAAATTCATTCAAATGTTTTGAAAGACAACTGGCACTATTCAGAGAAGTTGAAGATAGTCACGCTCTATACTTAACGTCTCTAGGTATATTTCGCTGAGAGTTTACTATCATTATCTTCAGAGAGAAGTGGCCTAGTCTTGTCTTTGTAAAATAAATTGTGATCCTGAAAAATTGCAGGCAAATTAAATATTCATTGAAAAGAAAAGATTAGTAAATGGTGGTGTCATCATATAATGCCTTACTCTGTATATTAATTATATAACATACATAAATTCAGGTTAAAAACAAAAGCATATATCAATGTTGATAATAGTTGAAAATGCAAAAAAAATTGTCACTTACCTGGAATAATTTAGGAAGGTAAAATTATTGATTCATAGTGATTGAGGTTGTAAAAACGCTATGATGGAAAACTAGTAGAGTAGTGATGATATAAACATCCCCCTGCTCGGTAGGCTGGTATGGTACAGCTGTAGAGCATCCTGTCAGCCTTCATTTTCTCACACCACCCTGCAGCTTGCATCAGAGTAGTTATTTTGCTGACATCTGACAGAAAATTGATGCACATCATTCCTCCTCCTCCAGAGAATCCATTGTCTACAGTCCTGGAATAAGTCATTACCAATTAAATGAAGTTACACTTGAGAGAAAACTATTTTCCTTTCCTGATACAGATCATTTTCATGAATACAAACATCAAGAATAAATTACAGTAAAAAAATTGTTAGCAATTGTACCAGAAACTGGGTACTGTCATCATTGTTCAATGCAGAGGGGGATTCTATACGTGTCCCCAAATTGCCCTCCATAATGTTTATCAAAAATTACTCCACAGTAGGTTGTTTTAAATTTTTCCAATATCAATGCACAGTTTTGTAATATAAAGATTTATATATTTTCATTGTTGAAAATTCAACTCTATTTTAAGAATAGGATATTGCAGAGCTATGGCACTGAAAAACTTATGAAATGGCTGTGATATACACAGTTTTTGATACTTTTGGCCAATTTCTGAACGTAATACTTTATTAATTTATGCATTAAATTCAAACTTTCTTCTCTTGATTGCCATACTTTTTTAGGATTCTTATTTTTTATGGTTCTTTAACCTGAACCATTCACTCATGACCAAAAAGTTAAGTACTAACTCGTTTTTCTAAAGAATATTATTCTCCCTGATGAAAACACTATCTCTTCTTTAAATCCTCTTCTTCTTAAAGACCCTTTTCAAACTTCTTCCAACTGGGAAGTGTTCAGTCTCTATTCTGATTACTGATTTTCATCATCTTTCCACTTCTTATGAAATGTCTAGTTTTATTAAGCATCGATGGTGATACTGTACAAGATATTTTCAGACCATTTGACACAAGCAAACTTGAACTAAGCAGGTTAGAAAGACACCACAAAGGAGAACTAGAAATTCTTTCATTTGTATTCTATCCCTTGAATTGCTTTGTATAGTGGCTTAATTCTTAGTGGTTTTCTAATGAATGCTATAGATAGTGATGTACTTTGAAGATAAAATTCAATTCTCTAGTAGAATTTGTAAGCTTGCAAGTGATTGGACTTGAAGAATATTTTAGAGTTCAGAAAACATTTTTATAGATGCACCATGGCATGTGTTTTCACTCTTCTGTTAGTTCTGTCCTAGCTCAATCAGCCAAAAGCCACTAGGGACACAGCTGTAGTCAAGCAAAGTCATGTTTGTGGAATCACTGCTATCGCAAAGGCTACAAATGACAGGGATCATCAGTTGTCTCATTAGACAAAATGAAAGGGAGAGTTACTATAGATTTGGGGGAAGAGTGGAGGTTAGGTAAAATTTAAAGAAGGAGAATTTTTATAAATTCTATGCAAAGCAAGGCTCCACGTAAAGGTCAACATCATATCTGGACTATAGACTGGATGCAAAGGTTCTTTTTCTTGGAACTACAAATTTAAGATAGATGAGGAATTTTGTGCCTACAGACTTCTTATCTGAAGCTCTGAATCTGGCTTGGAAAGTGAGATCATATGCTTGTGTCAAAGTAAAGTGGGTGCTCCTGGAAGGATGGTGTACTTCATTCTTACCCATATAATTTGAAAAGCAAAGTCTTTAAAAATCTAAGATTTTAAATAAGAAATTATCTCAGTCAGTAAGAAAACACTAATCACTCAAAGAAGGAAGTCTTTATGATGCTTTAAAAATGCAACTTGTCCTTGGGTGAAATTATTCCCTGTTAAATTTTCAGCTGGCTTTTTCTTTGCCTATTATCTTCATCCGATAAACAGTCAGGAAGAATTGTTATTTTCTTATTCTGAGATAATTTAGAATTTTCAACTACAACATGCTTTATATTACTTAATTATTTTTTACGTAAAGTCATTTGTCTAATTGTATTCTGCTTGATTCGTTTTAAGAAGTTTTTTTTACAAATTCTTTTAACTTATTGAATACTTGCATCTGCTAATAACTCTCAGCAAGACAAAATACCTAGATTAACATATTTAAAACCCAAAGAAATATCCCTTTACTGTTCTATCCAATAACTTTACAATTTATTTTTTTAAAACAAATGATGGAAAAAATCTGTAACTACCCATTTAGAAAGATCTAACAAAAGACCAGGTCTTCTTGAGCCTTAAGTACTCAAGAGAGAAAATTAACATCACCTTCCCCCAGAAGATTCATGCGCACATAAATAATTACTTAGTAGCAAAAGGTTTTTAGTATGGAGTTCATTATGAGGAAGAGTGAGGTAGAGAAAGTGCAAAACACCAAAAGGCAGGTTGACTGTAACTAGGCCAGGACAGGATTAGAGTGAAAGGATAAAAGGAAACAGAAAAATACTGAGAACTAGTTTCAAAGACTTTGGAAGTTTGAGCTAATCAAAGAGTAATGAATGTTAAGAGAAAGAAGTGTACCACAAAAAAATAAGACAACCAAACAAAAAAGAAGAAAGGGAGATAGAATGACTGCAGTTAAAATATAATGTTTTAAAATGTAGAAAATCATGGAATAAAAAACTGGGAAAAAGTAAAAGCAAAGTTTATGAAGTTTATATTTATGGCAGAAAGAATTGCAACAGGGTAAGTGAAGCGGGTCATCCTGTGCTCATTATGTTATATCCAGTGCTTCATCAGTGAATGTGTAAATTTGTTATCACAAATTTCTGCTATATAATAGACCCATTATAGCACTCAATCAATACCTCAAATCTCTTTTGTTTCAGAAGCAATATAAATGAGGTTGTTTTTGCTAAAATATTGCATGCTTATGAAAAATAGTTTTCTGTGTATTCAAAATCACTTTCCAAGTGTAAGAAATTACAATTACCTAATTAAACTCAATAAGTAAATTGTTTTAAAAAAAACTTAATCTCTTTCTTATAAAACAGGTCAACCTGTTTAATTTGAAAACTCAAAAGGCCATTTATTTAAAACCAGTAAATCAAATTATTTCTCTTAATTTTTTAACTCTTGTTAAGTCATATTCATAAATTCCCATGTAACCCATCTTAAAATTAATACCAAAAATACCCAGATATAGAGCAATATATACAGGTTTTAAAATGTGGGGCACAGTCATCACATACTTCAAGCAAATATTAATTAACTGTATCTGACAAATTCAGCATAATTGAAAATAAACTCTAAAAATGCTATTACATAATATAGTAATGGACATTCTATTTATTCACTAATTTTCAGTTGTCACAAATTGATTTTTAATTTTTGAAAATGGAAAATGATAGCTATTCATATTATTTATACAATTTAAGACAGAGTCATTTTACACTAATAGATTTTAGAAATAAATTTGACCAGTGATTTTTACTTCAAAATAAATTAAAATATCCTCTTTGAACCTAGCAATCAGATATGGTAGAGATTTAGTTTAAAATATCTCTGAAAGCAGCAGGTCCAAAGTGCTGTGGCTCTGGAGTTGGATCTCTAGAATTGATACTCACAGCTCCACTTTGGAGAGTTTCTCTAGCGTTTTTTGTTGTTGTTGCATTTTGGTTTTCTCTTCTGTAGAACTAGTAGGATAACAATAAAATCAAAGTAATAGTATTTACAAAGATCATGTGCCAAGTAAGCCTTCACTATATGTTGACTACTGTTAGCTGTCATTATGAGTTTATATTTACATGGTGGCTCCTTACCTATGTTTTTAAAGAACAACTGGATAGTACTAAAGACGTGAGCAATGGCCATAAGCAGTTTGAAAGAGAAAATGGATGTTACATATATTGGTTGGCCATGAGTGATACAGGTGTTGGTACATGTTAGCTTTAAGAAATTTGTGAAGACTGTTTTTTAGCATTTATTGTTAATGAGCCTCTTTTCTATGTATTCCTTATTTTTCTGTCTCACTCCTCAATGTCTAATTTATGTTTTTCTTTACTGTTTAGTTAATTAATAATTTAGATCCTTTAATACCTAACCCAAAAGCAAATCTTGGGATAATCTTGTCATCTCCCTGATCTTCAGATTCTTTATGTACAAAATTAGAAGGATACTAGATCCTTGCTCCTCAGAGTAACGTCCCCACCAGGGATGCCTCCTGGAAGGTTGTGTGAAATGCAAAATCACAGGCCCCACTCCAGACAACTGATTTGGAATCTATATTTTGACATCACCCATAAGTTATTCAAGTACCCATTAGAGCTTGGGATCACTGCTCTAGATGACCTTGAAGGCCCCTTCTGCCATAAATGAGGTATACCCACCGTACAGACCCATTTACTTTGTAGACCTATTTGTAGTATAAATATGCTTGTTGACACTGGATACATGTAATAAATCTTCTGAGATTTATAGAGGAGATGGCATCTGGTGTTGGAGACTGTAAAAGTGTGATGCATGAGTTTGGAGAGAGAGGAAATCTCTTCATAAAAGAATGTGAAAAGTGAAGGCACCAGAGTCCACTTTGTCTTTGTTCAAAAATCTGTCTCTCAAATATAGGTCCTATGCACCTGCATATTTAACAGTGAAAGCTTCCCAATTATGTTCTAATTTACAGGCTCTGTCCTGAAAACAAGCATTCAGAAATAAACTACAGGAATTCCTTTTTTAAAAAAATTACTAGCTTCAAAATTATTTTCTGCTTTTAGCCTGTTCATAGTGCACTCACCTCCAAATGAGCATCTGGATGACATAGATGCAGGGAGCTGTTGCCTTAAGTACAATGTTCAATATGGAAATCGTTTTTGTTGTGAAGAATGTAGCACATTAATAAATTTAAATATAAAATTATCAAAATCAGAGAACACAAAAATAATTTTGAAATTTTTTTTTACTTTTTATAGCTTACTTCTGAACGTTATGTTTTAGGTCCAAGCTTGTAAATTAGATCAGTTCCGAAGTTATAACTGCCAAATGTGAAAGTGACTAGAATCTACATTTCAGAAGCCTATTTCTAAACAAAGAAAAAAATGCATGTTTTCATTTACCAATTTTATAAAAATAGTCTAGTTATAAAGGAGTGGATTGAGTCAACATGAAATGGTCAGCCCTTTGTGTGTTTGGATGTAATCTGTGGCTGAGCTGGGGCATGGCTAGAACAGTAGGATAAAGGTAGAAAGACTGAAATTGGATCTTGGATCTGCAGTGTAACTGTGGGTACAATCTTTGCATAACTACTAAAATTCTTTGCATGTAAGTCTCTTGAATTGTTAATAGATTAAAATAACATATCTCTCCATTTCATTAAATTAACTGACTTATTAACCACAGAGCTCCAACTACAGAGCAGGTACTCAACAAATGTTAGGCTGCAAGTCTGCATTCAGTTATTGAAGCACTCCCATGAGTCCATTTCTTTTTATTTTTCTAGGACTGTGTAATTGGGTCAAAGGTCTCAGTGTGTGGCATCTGTTTCCTGATTTGTCTCAGTACGTCAATGGGCACAAACAATGAAACTCTCCCCCACGATTTTCTCCTGCTGGGCTTTCCTGGGTCCCAGGCCCTTCAGCTCTTTCTCTTCATGTTTTTTCTGGTGATGTACATCCTCACGGTCAGTGGTAACATGGCTATCTTGATGTTGGTGAGTACCTCCCACCAGTTACACACTCCCATGTACTTCTTTCTGAGCAACCTCTCTTTCCTGGAGATTTGGTATACGACAGCTGCAGTCCCCAAAGCCCTAGCCATCCTAGTTGGGGGATGCCAAACCATATCATTTACCAGCTGCCTTTTGCAAATGTACCTTGTTTTTTCATTGGGCTGCACAGAGTACTTTCTCCTGGCAGCCATGGCTTATGACCGCTATCTGGCCATCTGCTATCCTCTTCACTATGGAGTCATCATGAACAGCTTGCTCTCAGCACAGCTGGCCTTGGCCTCCTGGGTCTGTGGTTTCCTGGCCATTGCAGTGCCCACAGCCCTCATCAGCAACCTGACCTTCTGCGGCCCCCACACCATCAACCACTTCTTCTGTGATATTGCACCCTGGATTGCCCTGGCCTGCACCAGCACAAGGGGAGTGGAGCTAGTGGCCTTTGTGATTGCTTTTGTGGTCATCCTGAGTTCATGCCTCATCACCCTGGTCTCCTACATCTACATCATCAGCACTATCCTCAGGATCCCCTCAGCCAGTGGCAGGAGCAAAGCCTTCTCCACGTGCTCCTCACATCTCGCTGTAGTGCTCATCTGGTACGGGTCCACCATATTCCTTCACGTTCGCACTTCTATCAAAGAGGCCTTGGATCTGACCAAAGCTGTGCATGTCCTGAACACCGTGGTGACTCCAGTTCTGAACCCTTTCATCTACACTCTCCGAAACAAGGAAGTAAGAGAAACTCTGCTGAAGAAATGGAAGGGGAAATGAACCGCTTCCTACAAAACGGATCTCTGCAAATTGTCCCCTTATCTGTACAGAGATTCCAAGTAAGACTATGAAGGAAAAGGGCAAATCTTCCTTGATACAGAGAGAAAAAAAAAAACTAAAAGAATCCAACAAAAAAGCTGAACACATTTGCTTTGGTTTCTCATATATGATAGGAACGGGAGTTCTTGATATAAGCAAACAAGATTCTTTTTTAAGAAAAAAATTTGTACACTGGGTTAGGTTTGTCCTTGACATTCATTTATATAAGGAGGAGCACACAGATGATGAGAAAGGTGTTTTACTGAATAAGCTAAATTCTTGTCCCTTTTAAAGATTGTTTTGATAATGTAAGTGAAAATTTTGAGAAATATATTTTTGAAATATGGGGTAAGAGAAATAGAAAAAAGTTAAGTGAATAAAAGGATAACTAAATTCAAAGTTTGCAATTATTTCAACACACTATTTATTAGATAAAATGCAGTGAAAGAGATACATATTAAAGCGGGTTATTTTAATGTGCCACATTTGTTTAACAAGGACAGTGAACAAAGCAATCTAAAAAGCAGGGCATGAAAAATGAACAGTAGATAAACAGGATCCCAGGAGGCTTTGGATAAACCAATAGACATCCCTTACATAACAGTTTATTGGCCTTAGAAAGGGAAAGTACTACTGGATTCTGTTAGCAAGTCATAAAGATTGAAATATCCAGTGGCTTCAGTAGAAAAAGAGGATAGGAAAAAATAACTACTATAGTTATTTGATTTTCCTCCAAATGACTTATCTTTTAGAGAGCAAGACACTTTCCTTTTCAACCACCAACGCATGAAAGTTTGATTTCCCTCCATTTATCCATTTTTTGTGGCCATAGGTTAGAAGCAGCAAAGGGGCTCAGCAGGCTGAACCAGTCTGCAGACATACTCTGTCCTCTTCCACACTGGCTCACACACATGCAAAGTGGGTGCTTCTCACAGGGGAAAAGTCTGCAGGGCTGAGGAGCAGCCGCCCCTTGGACCCTGTTTGTTTGTACTAGTGGAAATTTCTCCTGAGTTCCTACTCAAAAATGAAGTGAGGGAGGGTAGAATAAGAAGGCTATATTTCTGAAGGAAATAGGAGAAACTATTTCATTGTGAGAGTAATGAATATCGATTTTCAGAAGTTATGTATATGTTGAAAGTCTACCATAGTGAAACAATGTACGTCTCCTCTGCTTCTTCTTTTATCTGAGCATAAGGTTCAAAGCCATGAAATTTCTAAGCTTAAAACAACACACAAAAATCACAAGGAAATTTTTGAAGGTGATAGATGCGTTTAGCACTTGGGTGTGGTGACGGTATGATGGGTGTATGCATATGTCCAAGCTAATCAATACACGTATCGTAAATGTGTGCATTTTTTTGTCTATTACTCATACCTCAACAGAGCTAAAAAATCAAAATAAATTCCTAAGTTTACTTTTCTGAGGATGTATAAAAATCAGAATTTCTAATAAAAGTCAGATTGTTAATTTCTGAAGATAAATAGCATTCCTGCTTTGATGGGTGGGCCCACAGCTCTCAAAAGAATCAAGAGCAGTTGCTACTGTCAATCTCAGTGAAAGTTATTTTCAACACCTCACCCCCTTCTGCACACCTCATTATGTCAAAATCAAGGAAATAGTCTTCAGCTTTTAAAATGAATGAGTAAATGAATCAGTTTGACATTACACCTTATTCAAGATTTAATGTTAAGTAAAGGAAATAACTGAGCATGAGCAGAATCCCTTCAATAACTCATCTTTTTTCCTATGTTGATAGTAAAAATGACACTCTACTTAAACATAGTTTGCATGATATATTGTGAAGTAAATATACTTTGCTGGAAAGTTGGTTTAGTTTTATTTCTTCTTTTAATAAATAATTTACACAAAAATCAGTTTAGGAGATAAAATATATTACTATTTAGAATTATTTTCTGATTGTAAATTACTAGAAGTGCAAATATAAAGCCAATGCTAAAGACTTTTTAAGTCCTTTAATTCATTTTGCCAACTTTCTTTTCCAGAAACTAATATTAATGTATAGGACTTCAAGTTTGAGAAGACTGTTTCACCACACCCTAATCTGTTGAGGGATAGTTTTGAGATTCTTATTCAATTTCTTCATGTTCATCTATAAAACTTATTTGGCATCTTTAATTTTTTATCATTTTTATCTTAACTTTCAAAGATTTAACTTTCCAAGAGATGATTTTTTAATGAAGAGCTAAGTGATGAATTTGTGCAGTTTTTTGTTGAGACTGAATATACAAATGGATCAAGGCCAAATCATATATGCCTGTATAACCCTGACCCCAACCTGGGGAGCAAACATCCCAAGAAGCCAAATCACAGCCCCTGCAGCAGTCAGCACAGAACAGTCAGCACTTAGTAACTGCCAGTTTCCGAAACTTTCATTCTGCTTTCAACACAGGACCACCGGAGAAAGCCACATATGCTCCCTAAACCATCACATAGGATGCCTCCCTTCTACTTAGTGACCTCCAGCTTCTCTATGTCATCAACTTCCAATCAGGGCACACCTGAGCCCTTCCCTCCCTCCCTGTCTTCCCTAACCTCTCCCACCCTCTCCCCTCCCTTTCCCTTCTCTCCTCTTCTTACACGTGCAACAATACTTTCCTGTTGCATTACAGTCTCTGCAATATTTTCAATGTGTGATAGAGCACGTCCTCCCTCATACCTCTTCCTGGTCCATATTTTCCTAGATAAGCTTACATGTTTATTTTTCCATGTAGGATCATTTATCTAACTCAACAGAAAAGCTCATTAGAATTTTTATTGGTATTTATATTAAATTTATAAAGCAATGGAAGTGACCATTTAATGAGACTTCCTAACTTAGACCATTTGGTCAACTATTTTTAGTTAAAATGTGTAGTGAGATCACTGTAGATTACACATTGTTGTAAGAAATAACACCAAAAGTTCCAGTGTACACTTTACCCAGTTTCTTACAATGATAACATTCTGCAAAACTATAGGACAATATTACAACCAGCTTGTTAGCATTGATGCAATCCACTATCTTATTCAGATTTCTCCAGTTTTACTTGTACTAATTTGTGCCTATGTATTTAGTTCTATACAGTTTTATCAGATGTGCAAGTTTGTGTATCCACCACAGCTAAAATAATGACTAGTTTTATCACAACAAGGTTTTCTTGTATTGCCTATTTAAAAAACCCAGGATTTAATTTTTTAGAGCAGTTTTATGTTTACAGCAAAATTTAATGAAAAATACAGTGTTCTCATATAGTCCCTGCCCCCACATATGTATAACCTTTCTGTTATCAATATCCCTCATAAGAGTAGTATTCTTTTTACAACTGATGAACCTACATAGGCACACCATTATCATTCAAAGTCCATAATTTACATTAAGGTTCACTCTTGGTGTCAAAGGTCACTAGGGTATAACTCTGTGGTCCATTTCTGGATTCTCTACTCTGTTCCATTGATTTATATAGCTGTCCTACAATGAAAATGACAATGCTGTGATTACAGTATCTACAAGGTAATAATAAATATTGTTAAAGTGTTTACTGCCACCTTATTCTTCCTGTCAAAATTGTGTTAGCTACTCTCAGGTATGTGCCTTTCCATAGAAATTTTAGAAAAAGTTTGTCTATGTCTACAAACAATGGTGGAATTTTGATTAGAATATTATTAGACCTATAGATCAATTTGGAGATAATTGAGACCTGTACTCATTATTCTATCCAGGAACATGGTGAGAACTGCAGAATTCTCAGCACATAACAACTCCTTCCAAATTCCTGCACCAGGAAGAGACTCAACCAAACTCTCATGTGGCTTCTAGCAGCATAAGGCTGTGTAACTGGAATGACTCCAGCCCGCCATTAAAATGCCTTCCTAAGAGAGCTCAAAGCTGACAGAAAAATTTGCTATTTATTTTAGTCAACACCCAATGATTGGCTCTGACTCCCCTTCTTAGAGTATTTACTAAAAACAGCTTACAATTGTTAATATGTATCTCTCACAGTTCTCTAAAGGACCTAAGAGCCACTCCTCTGAAATACGATCTTTAAGACAGATAGAGCCTCTTTCTCTTAACCTCTCAGTGAGGATAGAATCCTAACTTTGACAACTGCCAACTAACAAACACAGCGGGTCTAATCACAGTTACACTGACCACTTTGAACTTTTTCACTTCTTTGACTCTACTGAGCCCATGAACTCCCCTCTGTCATTCCCCCTTGAAAATTCCAAATTTGCCTCTGTACAAATTTGAATGCAGCTCCTCTGTCAGCAGTTACTAAATAAAATCTGTTTTCACCACTTTAACTATTTTTTGCTGTTTGTCTTTGACAACAGTATGTCTCAATTTAATTGCATCTTCTTTAATTACTTTAATCAGTATTTTATAATTTTCAACATCAGATCCTGGACATATTTTACTGAGTATATACCTGAATATTTCATGTTCTTTGGAGTGATTTTAAATAATACAGAATTTTTAAGTATATCACCTGTAGGTTCATTGTTAATATGTAGAAATAAGATTGTCTTTTGTGTGTTGATCTTGTACTTGGTGATCTTTTTGTACTCATGTATTAGTTCTGATTTTTTTGGTAGATTCCCAGGGGTTGTTTTACACAGACAACAATGAAACTAGGAATGGTTGTATATTTTCCTTTTCAAACTATATGGGTTTTATTTCTTTTACTTCTGTTATTGCCAGAACCTCCAGTATTTTGCTGAATAAGAATAGTGAAAGCGGTCTTCCTTTCTTTGTTCCTTATTATGGGGAAAAGCGTTTAGTCTTTCACTGTTAAGTATGAAGTCAACTGTACATTTTTTGTAGATGATCTTCAACAAGTGAAAGTAATTTCCATCTATTTCAAACTTGCTAGAAAATTCTATGACAAACAGGAGTTGAATTTTATCAAATGTTTTCTCTACATCTCTTGCTTATTAACAAGTGTTGACCTTAAACCAATAGACAGCCAGTTATTTCTCTGGCAAAAATTGGTTTATTTGGGATTAGCAAAGAATAGCAATTTGGAGTATGTAACCATGGCAAGCCATGTAGGAGTGTCTAGCAAGAAAGAGAGGAGAAGCTCTTTTATATCAGAGTGAAGAAAACTGGGAGGGCTATTGTAAACAGTCTTGAGGGCAGTGCCTTTTCATCGGCAGAGTTGTGACGGACTCTCCTTGGCTTAGTTTCTTACTGTTCAGGAAAAGAAAGTCTTTATTCTTCCTGTTGTGCTGTGCTATTGACGAAGGGCATGAGAACTCCCTCTTTTAGCCTTCCAACACTATTTCAATTAGGTTTCCATTTATTAACTTTCACATGTCCCCATTTTGATTGAGATCTTTCTCTGAAAGCATTGTTGATCTGCAGTCAGATTTTTCCAGTGTCAGTAGCCTCTTGTCCCTCGACACCAGGAAGGACCTTGTCTAGGGGTCATGTCCCAGGTTGGAGGAAAAATGCACTGATTGGAAACCTATTGAGGCCACATTTGCGTAACAAGGAGTGGGAGGAGGGAGAACTCTCTGGCACTTTTTACCTAAAGTTTATGTTGCCAAGATCATAGGCATTGGAGATGACCTGAAGTGTCATGACATCATCAAAGGTTTGGCAGACAAACTTCCAACAGACTTGGTCCAGACACTTTGAAAAACTTTCTCATCAGATACTGTCTGCTTCAATTCTGGGAAATCTTTACTTTCAGGTCACCAGATGATGTGCAGTTCCAGCCAGGGTTTTGTGCTTTCTTTAGGTGTGTCACATGAATCCAAGAGTCTATTGTCTTGAGTTTCGTGGCAAAAAGTTTGGCTAGCTCCAGGGTCCTGCACTGCCCCCCCCGCAGGGAAAGCCTCTGCTCGCCATTAGCAGGGAGGGCTCTGCCCAGGAACCAGTACAAAGCGAAGCTCCCGGTGAGCAGATTCCCCGGCACGGCACCAGACCACCAGCTGCTGCTGGGCCCACGGTCTCCAGCCATGCACAGGTCGGTGCAGGGGGCACACGAACTTCCCATGGACGGGCTTGAGGATGGGGTTGGAGCTCCAGCACCTGGCTCTGTGGCCTGGGGGGAGGCTCTGGGGTCCCGCACCCCCCCAGCAGGGAAAGCCTCTGCTTGCCATTAGCAGGGAGGCCCCACCCAGAAACTAGAACAAAGGGAAGCTCCCAAGAAGCAGATTCCCCCAACACGGCACCAGCCAGCCAGCTGCTGCTGAGCCCACAGTCTCCGGCCATGCACTGGTTGGTGCAGGGGGCACCCAGACTTCCCGTGGACATGCTTGGGGACTGGGTGGAGCTCCAGTGCCCAGCTCTACAGCCCAGGGGGAGGCTCCAGGGTCCCACACACCCCGGCAGGGAAAGCCTCTGCTCGCCATTGGCAGGGAGGCCCCGCCCAGCATTCAGAACACCAGGAAGCTCCCTAGAGCAGATTTCCCCACAAGGCAGCAGCTTGCCAGCCACCGCCAGGCCTACAGACTCTGGCCATGTCCCAGATGAGGCAAGGGGCTCCCAGAGATCCCATGAGAGTGGTGTGGGGCAGAGAGGAGCTCCAGTGAAATGGCTACTGGCCCGGGGGGAACTCCAGGTTCCTACAGCAGCCTCAATGAAAGCCTCTGCAGAGCACTAGTGGAGAGGTCCCAACTGGCAATCACAAGGCAGGAAGGCCCTGGGGCAAAAGTAGCACAGCTAGGTGAGCTAAGGACAGACTGCAGAAGATACTCATAGCTCTGCTGGGACGTGTAGGGAACAAGTGTGATCTTGTGGGCTCTGTCAGTGACAAAGCTGCGATTATAGATGATCCTGCTCCTTGCTGCTGGCAAAGCCCATAACACCACTGCAGACCACAAGGAGGGAGCACATCTAAGTGGGCTGCAACAGTAGGCACCAGAAGCCTGAGGCCCCCTTATGATTGCCCCCACAACCGATGAGGGACCCCACAGGACGACTGTGACTACGAGGAGGGGTCCAGGCCCAGTCAGTAACAGCTGACAGGGTTCCTGATTGGTGCAATCTAAACAGCTGCTCCCCCCCACACACCAGTCACAACAAGTGGAAGCAGTGACTAAACTCTATCTCTATATGGAGGCACAAATCCATGCCATCAAGCAGTATGAAAAAATATATGAAATCTCCAGAACAGAAGAAAAATGATAAGCACTCAGAAAACAATCCCAAAGACAATGAAATCTATAACCTAAATGATGATGATTTCAAAACTGCCATTATGAAAAAACTCAACGACCTAAAAGAGAATTCAGACAGACAACTCAATGAGTTCAGGCACTATGTCACAAAAGAGCTTGACACTATAAAGAAGAACCAATTAGAAATATTGGAGATGAAGAACACAACAGAGGAGATTAAGAAAAATCTGGACTCTCTGAACAGTAGGGCCGATAATTTGGAGGACAGAATTAGCAATTTGGAGGATAGGAATATAGAAATGCTGCAGACAGAGGAAGAGAGAGAACTAAGACTAAAAAGAAATGAAGACACTCTCCGAGAATTATCCAACTCAATTAGGAGATGCAACATAAGGATTATAGGGATACCAGAGGGAGAAGAGAAGGAGAAGGGGGCAGAAGGCCTGTTCAAAGAAATAATAGCTGAGAACTTTCCAAATTTGGGAAGAGAGATGGAAATTCATGTGACAGAAGCCAATAGATCTCCAAACTTTATTAATGCAAGAAGACCAACCCCAAGGCATATAGTAGTGAAACTAGCAAAAGTCAACAACAAAGAGAAAATACCAAGGGCAGCCAGGCAGAAGAAAATAACTTACAAAGGAAACGCCATAAGGCTATCAGATTTCTCAGGAGAGACCTTACAGGCTAGAAGAGATTGGAATGAAATATTCAAAACTCTGAAGGACAAAAACCTGCAGCCAAGAATACTCTACTCAGCAAAAATAGCCTTCAAATATCATGGAGAAATAAAATCTTTCCCAGATAAACAAAAGTTAAGGGAGTTCATCACCACAAAACCACCTCTTCAAGAAATGTTCAGGAAGAAACTCATTCCTGAAAAATCAAAAAAAGGAAAGGAGTTACAAAATCCAGAACAAAGCAGATAAGCAGAAGGACAATAACACAAAGTAACAGCTCTCCATCAGGGCAAAATGCAAAAGAACCGGAAAACAAGGGGAAAAATGGCAACAGTAGGCCCCCACATTTCAATAATCACTCTAAATGTGAATGGATTGAACTCTCCAATCAAAAGGCACAGAGTAGCAGGATGGATCAAAGAACAAGATCCAACAATATGCGGCCTCCAGGAAACACACCTCAGCCCCAAAGAAAACACAGACTCAAAGTGAAGGGATGGAAGACAATACTCCAAGCTAATAATGAACAAAAGAAAGCAGGTGTTGCCATACTTATATCAGACAAAGTAGACTTCAAAGCAAAACAGATAAAGAAAGACAAAGAGGGGCAGTATATAATGATAAAAGGGATGCTCCACCAAGATGACATAACACTTATAAATATATACGCATCTAACAGAGGAGCATGAAAATTCGTAAAGAAACTATTAACAAATCTAAAAGGAGACATCAACAGCAATACAATAATACTAGGGGACCTCAACACCCCATTAACACCAATGGACAGACCATCCAGACAGAAAATCAACAAAGAAATTATAGAATTAAATGAAAATTAGATCAGATGGACCTAATAGATATATATAGGACACTTCATCCAAAAACAGCAGGTTACACGCTCTTCTCAAACGCGCATGGAACATTCTCAAGGATAGACCATATCTTGGGAAACAAAGCAAGCATCAATAAGTTCCAGAGGGTTGAAATAATATCAAGCATCTTTTCTGATCATAATGCTATGAAAATAGAAATCAACTACAAGAATAAAGCTGGGAAAGGGCCAAAAATGTGGATACTAAACAACATGCTACTGAACAAACAATGGATTATTGAGGAAATTAAAGAAGAAATCAAATATTATCTGGAGACAAATGAAAATGAAAACACACTGTACCAAATTATTTGGGACGCAGCAAAGGCAGTCCTAAGAGGGAAATTCATTGCAATACAGGCTCACCTCAATAAGCAAGAAAAATCTGACATAAACAACCTCAAATGACACCTAACGGAATTAGTAAAAGATGAACAAACAAAGCCAAAGTCAGTAGAAGGAGGGAAATAATAAAAATTAGAGCAGAAATAAATGATATTGAAACAAAAACGACAGTAGAAAAGATCAATGAAACAAAGAGTTGGTTCTTCAAAAAAATTAACAAAATCGACAAACCCTTAGCCAGAGTCACTAAAAAAAAAGAGAGAGGTCTCAAATAAACAAAATTAGAAACGAGAGAGGAGAAATCACAACAGATACTGAAGAAATACAAACCATCCTAAGAGAATACTATGAAAAACTATATGCCAACAAACTGAACAACCTAGAAGAAATGGATAAATTTCTAGACTCATACAACCTCCCCAAACTGAATCAGGAAGAAATAGAGAATCTGAAGAGACCAATCACAAGTAAAGAAATAGAAACAGTAATCAAAAACCTCCCCAAAAATAAGAGTCCAGGACCAGACGGCTTCTCTGGAGAATTCTACCAAACATTCAAGGAAGATTTAATACCTATCCTGCTCAAACTATTCCAGAAAATTGAGGAAGATGGAGCACTCCCTAATACATTCTATGAAGCCAACATCACCCTGAGCCCCAAAACTGACAAGGACAACACAAAGAAGGAAAACTACAGGCCAATATCACTGATGAACATAGATGCAAAAATCCTCAACAAAATTTTGGCAAACCGAATACAGCAATTCATCAAAAAGATTATACACCATGATCAAGTGGGATTTATACCAGGGACACAGGGATGGTTCAACATCTGCAAGTCGATCAACGTGATTCACTACATTAACAAAATGAGAAATAAAAGCCACATGATCATCTCAATAGATGCAGAGAAAGCATTCGACAAGATCCAACATCATTTATGATAAAAACCCTCAATAATATAGGTATAGAAGGAAAGTACCTCAACATGATAAAGGCCATATATGACAAAGCCACAGCCAACATCATACTCAATGGACACAAACTGAAACCCATCCCTCTCAGAACAGGAACAAGACAAGGGTGCCCACTTTCACCACTCTTATTCAACATAGTACTGGAGGTTTTTGCCAGAGCAATTCGGCAGGAAAAAGAAATAGAAGGAATCCAAATAGGCAACGAAGAAGTAAAACTCTCGCTGTTTGCAGACGACATGATCTTATATATAGAAAACCCCAAAGAATCCATAGAAAAGCTATTAGAAACAGAAAACCCCAAAGAATCCATAGAAAAACTATTATAAACAATCAACAACTACAGCAAAGCTGCAGGGTATAAAATCAACATACATAAATCAGTAGCATTTCTATACGCTAACAATGAACTAACAGAGAAAGGTCTCAAGAACTCAATCCCATTCACAATCACAACAAAAAGAATAAAATACCTTGGGATAAATTTAACCAAGGAAGTGAAAGATCTATACAACGAAAACTACAAGACCTTGAAAGAAATCGACGACGACATAATGAGATGGAAAGACATTCCATGCACATGGATTGGAAGAATAAACATAGTTAAAATGTCCATACTACCTAAAGCAATCTACAGATTCAACGCTATCCCAATCAGAATTCCACTGTCATTCTTTACAGAAATTGAACAAAGAATCCTAAATTCATATGGGGCAACAAAAGACCCCGAATTGCTAAAGCAATCCTGAGAAAGAAGAACAAAGCTGGAGGCATCACAATCCCTGACTTCAAAACATACTACAAAGCCACAGTAATCAAAACAGCATGGTACTGGTACAAAAACAGATGCACAGATCAATGGAACAGAATTGAAAGCCCAGAAATAAAACCACACATCTATGGACAGCTAATCTTTGACAAAGGAGCTGAGGGCCTGCAATGGAGGGAAGAAAGTCTCTTCAACAAATGGTGCTGGGAAAACTGGACAGCCACATGTAAAAGAATGAAAATCAACCATTCTTTTTCACCATTTACTAAAATAAACTCAAAATGGATCAAATACCTAAAGATTAGGCCTGAAACAATAAGTCATCTAGAAGAGAATATCGGCAGTACACTCTTTGACATCAGCTTCAAAAGAATCTTTTTGGACACCATAATCTCTCACATGAGGGAAACAATAGAAAGAATAAACAAATAGGACTTCATCAGGCTAAAGAGCTTCTTCAAGGCAAGGGAAAACAGGATTGAAACACAAAAACAGCCCACTAATTGGGAAAAATTATTCACAAGTTATTTATCCGACAAAGGGTTAATCTCCATAATATACAAAGAACTCACACAACTCAACATAAAAAATCAAACAATCCACTTAGAAAATGGGCAGGCAACATGAACAGACATTTCTCCAAAGAAGATATACAGATGGCCAATAGACACATGAAAAGATGCTCATCATCACTAATCATCAGGGAAATGCAAATCAAAACTACACTAAGATATCACCTTACACCTGTTAGAATGGCAAAAATATCCAAAACCAAGAGTGACAAACGTTGGAGAGGCTGTGGAGAAAAAGGAACCCTCATACACTGTTGGTGGGAATGCAAACTGGTGCAGCCACTATGGAAAACAGTATGGAGATTCTTCAAAAAGTTAAGAATAGAAATACCTTATGACCCAGCCATCCCACTACTGGGTACCTATCCTAAGAACCTGAAATCAGCAATTCCAAAAGTCCCATGCACCCCTATGTTCATCACAGCATTATTCACAATAGCCAAGTCATGGAACCAACCTAAGTGCCCAGCAACTGATGATTGGATAAAGAAGATAAGGTATATATATACAATGGAATACTACTCAGCCACAAAAAAGGACAAAGTCGTCCCTTTCACAACAACATGGATGGACCTTGAGGGTATTATGTTGAGTGAAATAAGCCAGACAGAGAAAGACAAACTCTGTATGATTCCACTCATAGGTAGTAGTTAACATATGGACAAAGAGAACTGATGGGTGGTTACCAGGGGAAAGTAGGGGTGGGGGGAGGGCACTAGGGGTGAAGTGGTGTACCTACAACGTGACTAATAATGATGTACAACTGTAGTTTCACAACGTTGTTAACTATCATAACCTTAATAAAAGAAAAAAATTGCTAAGAAAAAAAAAAAAGGTTGGCTAGCAGCACCTGATCAAGATACTTGGTTGAGTTTTGTTAGTTTGAAATTTTTGATAAATTGTTCCTTGTTTTCAAGTTGTTAAATTTATGATAAGTAGCTGTTTATATTATTTTCAATGGCTGAAGAACCTGTAGTGATCTATCCCACTGGTGTGTCTCAGAACTTTGGGGGTGAAGAGGCTTCCCCAAAGCTCCTTGTGGCAGAATCCTGTTTGCTGGTGGCCCCGAACAACTTGAGTGTATCTGGGTTGGGGAGGAGACAGAGACTTCCCAGAACAAGTTGTTTCTTCTTGAAGGAATGCAGAACATGACCAAAATATCTTGCTTTGACATATAAATTATTTTGAGCTAAAAGCAATTGAGAACCAGCAGATGTAGGTAAAGCTTTTGATTTCCCCCCTTAACTGCTTTAAATGAAGTATAAACTTCCTTTTTTGAAAGAAAATTTTATGTTTATAAGGGAAATTTCCGTTACTAAAGGTATCTGTACTAGAACGAGAACTACTCTTAGAAAAAAAAATTTTTGAGGAAGACTAGCCCTGAGCTAACATCCACGCCCATCTTCCTCTACTTTATACATGAGATGCCTGCCACAGCATGGCTTGATAAGTGGTATGTAGGTCCTCACCTGAGATCCGAACCCAACCCCAGGCTGCTGAAGCAGAATGTGCTAACTTAACCACTGTGCCACCAGGCCAGCCCTTAGAGAATTCTTTTAACTGAGAGACTTATCTGCATAACAAGGCAACCTCTATTTATTATACATTTTCTCCCCTCATCTTCCCATACTTTTTCTTCAGCCAGCTCCTGCTGCTGCTCACCCAGAGGGCTTCCTGCTTCGAAGCTCCCCCATGTGCACTCAGTGTGGACTGGACCTGCAACTTGCAGCTGGTATGGAGCTGCCTGCTCAAGGGTTGCAGAGCACCATCCTAAGTCTCATCCCCAACATGACCTCCCTGCCCGCAGTACTCAGGATCTGCCACCACTGCACAGGATTAGGACAGCTGCACTGATGGTTCAGGATGTGGGCAGTACCTAGCCCAATTCCCACTCACCTTTGTTGACCATATACCATGTGCTATTTGCAGATGGTACAGATTTAAAAGAGAAGTCATATCCTGTTGTTAAAGTGGAATTGTAGGACCGACGTGAGGAATTTTCCAACACCTGTAAATATAAAGAGGAGCTAGGAGAATTATCAGAACAATTTTCCAAAAATGAAGTACTATTGATTGAAATGTTGGATATACATGTCCCCGCTGTTGCTAAATTGAGATGTCTTTTATAGATCTCCTAAGGAAGATTTACCAGACGTTCTAACATCATTTATCCAAACAAGCAACAAAAAAATCTCCAAATTTTAGATGCTGTGAGTCTGGAGTAAATGTCCAAGATGATGATACCACTCCTTGTCAAACAAATTGAAAAATTGAAATTGCTTCAAAAAACCCAGAAAACTTGGGGCTGGCCAGGTGACACGGTGGTTAAGTTTGCATGTTCTGCTTCAGTGGCCCGGGGTTCCCCAGCTCAGATCACAGGCACAGACCTACACACTGCTTATCAAGCCATGCTGTGGTAGGTGTCCCACATATAAAGTAGAGAAAGATGGGCATGGATGTTAGCTCAGGGCCAATCTTCCTCAGTCAAAATAGGAGAATTGCTGGCAGATGTAAGCTGAGGGCTAATTTTCCTCAAATAATAATAATAATAATAAACCAGAAAATTCAAAAAAGATTATGATAAATGCATTATATGAATATGCCTTCATGGGAAGATTTCACACCCCCTAGGTACTTTAAAAGATGAGGATGAGGAAGAAGATAATCACGATATTGTCATGCTAGGAAAAAAAAAGAGCTTCCAATATGTCAGAAGAAGCCCATAAAGTCTGTGTCAAAAAGATAAAAAGCTAAAAAAATGCTGCAAACAATGCCAGAATATGCTCAGATTAGAAATTATTTAGAATTTGTGGTGTAGCTTTCTGGAACAAAAGTACAACTGACCATACAGACATACAGGAAGCCCAAATTCTTCTGGATAATAACAATTTTGCCTTAAGAAATTGAAGAAAAGAATGTTGGAATATTAGGCTGTCAAACAGCTGAAAACCAATCTGAAGGGCCCATTCTTTGCTTTGCTGACCCTCCTAGAGTTGGTAAAACAATGTGGGAAGTCTGTGGCCAAGACTCTGGATTGAGACTTCTGCAAGATTGTATTTGGACGAGAATTTGAATAGTCTGACGTTTGAGGACAGGCACACCTCTGTGGGCAGTATGCCTGGTCATATTATCAATGACTTGAACACCGTTGAGGTTAACAATCTGGTGTTTCTATTAGATGAGGTTGACATATTAGAAAAAATGTGTCCAGGTGATCCTGCATCAGCTCTGCTTGAGGTATTGGATCATGAACAAAACCATAACTTTACAAATCATTATCTAAATGTGGCCTTTAACCTCTCCCAAGATTTTTTAATAACTATTGCCAATACCACTGCTACTCCACCAGTTTCCTTGGACAGAATGAGGACTTTCAGGTGCCAGGGTATACACAAGAGAAGACAGTCTGCCAACAAGCACTTGATCCCAAAGCAACTGGAACAGCATGGGCTGAGTCCTCAGCAGATTCAGATCTCTCAGGTTACTCCTCTTCACATCCAGGTGTACCAGAGAGGCAGGGCATCTTTCTCTGGATAGATAGTTTGGGGCTGGATAGAGAGCTGTTGCTGTGAAGGTGGGAAAAGGACAAGATAAGGAAACCAAGTTGGACCATTTTGATGTAAATGAGAAAGAAGTTTACAGAGAAAACATCTTAGAAGATGGAAAATCTGAATCTATCAGTGACAAGACTTACTTGGCCCTACCACCTGAAATGCCAATTTTGATTAATTTTTATGCTCCAAAAGATATCTGTGGGCTCCAGATATATAAAATGGACATTTGAGTCAACTGGGAGTGGCAATAGGTTTGGCTTGGACTCCCTTAGGTGGAGAAATCATTTTTGTGGAGGCTCGTTGAATGGATGGTGAACGTTGTTCAACTCTGACTGGTCAGCTGGGGGATATCATGAGGGAGTCTGCCCATCTCGCTATTTGCAGGCTCTGCAGCAATGCAAAGAAATACCATCTGACCTGTGCTTCTGGAAGTTTTGATCTCAGCAACACAGACATCCATCTGCACTTTCCAGCTGAAGCTGTCACAAAAGATGGACCCCATGCTGGAGATATCACAATGAATTGTCTTGTCTTACCTTGCAGTGGGCTGTTCTTACATTCAAATGTAGTCATGATGGGAGAAATTACAGAGAGGTCTTAATCTTCCATGAGTTAAAGAAAACGTGCTGGCAGCACACAGAGCAGGATTGAAATGAATCATCATTTCTTAAAAGAATGAAAAAGACCTTGAAGAAATCCCAGACAATGTATGATAGGATTGAAGTTCTGCCACAGCAAACTGGCTGGATGAAGTTCTTAATGCAGCTTTTGATGCTGTCTTTACTGTCAAGACCTACCTGGTCTCTTAAATAGCATTTTGTAGGCCCAAATCTCAACTATTCAGAATTTTAAGTTATTTAGTGCCAATAGTACTGACAAAATTGATTTTACGCACAGCAGTAGGGGTAAGTAAACTGTGTCTAATTTGTGAAGATAATCACAATAGCGTTTATGAACCTCATTCAAGTGGTGGATAGTGTTTATTAGAGAAATATTAATTTAAAAAATTGTTAAAAGTTGAAAAAAATCTGAATTATCTGGCCACCTTCTTGAGTCTTGTATTTTATGAAATTCAAGCCATAGTTAAATTTTGATGTCACCAATTTATTTTCTTTTGTTAATTTGTCTCAGATAAACTTAATCCTCAGACTAGCTATAGAACCTAAAAGCCTAGGAGGAAGTCATTTTCTCCCTCCAGTGGGCAAAGTCCCTCTTGCTGCTGCTTCCCAGCAGGCTTTGAACCTCCAGATGAGGGAGGAAAGTCTCATGTGTGACAGGGAAGGAAAATCTTATCTTAGTTTCTTTTGTCAGTGACATTCCCAAAGACCCCCTTGCCAGTGCTGCTGTACTAATTTGGAACGGTTCCTAAGACTCATCACATCTGGTGGAGGACAAGTCTACCTGGGCTGTGCTCTGTTCTTCAACTGAGGATCTGAAAATACTGGATTTGAGTTGGGGGGAGGGGGCAGGCTAAGAAACCTTGTCACTGAGTTGTTCCTCCAGTCCTGAAGTCCCAAGTCAGTTTGCCTTCTTCTTACCACCTTTCAGAGTTCTCATTAAATTTCCTCTTTTATAGTTGTCCAGGTTTTATGGTTGTACTTAGCAGAGAGGACCATCCTGTCTCTGTGTTTCTTATGCATTTTACAGGTAGTTTTGTACTTTTCTTCACAGAAGTCCAGGTCATTTTTGGTAAGCTTTTTTCTTTTAATCTTTATTTCTATTGTAAATAAGGTTTACTCATCTATTCTATGCTGTGGCTACTGTTTGTTACATGAATGCTACTGACTTTTGCACGTTAGTTTGACATCCTTCTACCTCATTGGATATTTTAACTGTTGGCATTAGTTTTAACGTTGATTCTCTATGGTTTACCATGTTTAATATCACATCATTTTTAAATGGAGCACATATAGGAGAGTTCACCAGCCGATGGGAAGCAGGCCTGTCATAAGGCATCACACACAGTTCACACCTCCCTCTGTTTCCTTCAGTTGTCCTCTGTGGTGTTTTCACACCCTTCAAGTGAAGGCTGAGCAGTTGCTGTATACAGTTCATTCTTTCATGGAAGAGGGGCACAGTCAGTTACTTCTTGATCCAAAGGGGCCACGTTTGTATGGAAAAGGGAGAGCCCTCCACTAAGTCCCTGGGGGATGGGAGGGAAGGGGTCTGGCAAGAGGTGGTTCAGAAGATTGTGCAGGTGGATATGGTTGCCGATTGAAAACTCACCTTATAGTGAGCTTGAACCAGACTGCAACAGCTGGCTTCCAAAGATCCAAGAACAGGCAAATCCCCCCCTCCCATGTATCACCTTTCTCCCCCACTTCCCATTATGCCTTAGTTGATTGGGTAGTCAGGTTATAAGGAAAACAGAGTTACAGTCTGAAGAATGGACTTTGAAGCAGTGTCTCCTGCTTGCTATCATTCAGTCTCTGTCCTGCGATGTGAAAGAAGCCAGGACAACCAATGTTAAGCCACTACATGGGGTCAGAGAGCCTGTGTGTGGGAATAGGGTCTGCTTTCTCCACTGTCTTTGTTTGGGTGTGTGTCTGAAACTAGTTTTTAAGTTGATTATGGGAGAGAAGCTTATATAAGATGCTTACCTCCTCTCCCTACACTCACCTTCCCCTCAGAACATGAGGGGATATTTGGTTCTTCAGAGAAGCTTTGGGGAAGAGTGAAACCAGACCATGGACAAGATTTGGATTTGGAGCTGTGCTGGAGTATACACTGAATAGTTTCCAGGTTTGTGGTGAGTTCTCCTTCATTAGCATAGGAAAGAACATGTCTAGTGTCCCAGCATATTTGGGGCCATTATCACCAGCTTCCCCTGGTGATCTATCAGAGAGACCTTCTCCTTATGACCCAGACATTCCCAGCTCTGAACTGTCTCTACAGTAGGCCCCAAAGCAACAACTTGTTGACGTTGCAGAATTTCTGCATTCCACAGTTTCCTTGTCTGCACGTCTACCTTGCACTGGGGGCTGTGATCTTTTCCAACCTGTCAAAGGACACTTCCCTTGGTATAAGTCCATTCAGCTGCTATAACAAGAATTCACAGAATGGGTGGCTTAAAAAACAAAAATTTATTTCTCACAGTTTTGGATGCTAAAACTACAGGATCAAGTCTTACAGATTTGATGTCTGGTGAGGGTTCGTCGATGCCCATAGTTGTGCTGTGTCCTCACATGGTGGAAGGGGCAAGGGAGCTTTCTGGGGTCTCATTTACAACAACATTAATCCCATTTAAGAGTTGCCTCCTTATGACATAATCATCTACAAAAGTGCCTAATGGCTCCCAATAGCGTTATATTGGCAGCTAGGATTTCAACATATTCATTTGAGGGGATACAGATATTCAGTCCATAGCACTCAGTTCAACAAAAGGGCTCAGGTTTGGGCAGAACCTGCACACGTGAATGGAGTACATTAGCAGGTATTCACATGTGTATGCACGATCTCCCTTCCTTTTGCCACAACGATAATTGCATTTGTGGCATTTTCCTGTCATTCTAAACCTTAAGAAAGAACTTCCATCCCAGAGTGAATCTCATAAGACAGTACGCCAGAGTGTGACCAGTGAGAAGTGGGGCATGAATGAGCCCAAAGTCCCAAGTTGAATTAAAGCCCCTACAGAGAAGACTGGTTCAGAAGTCAGGGCTTAGTCACACAATTGGCCTCCGTTTCCTGTCTCACCACGCCCCCACCATCTTTTTCTCAGGTAACGGTGTCTGTCCCAGGTAGGCTGGGTGATATGTATGATGGGCTTCGTGGTGCTGGCAGAGAGCTGAAGATGAGGAGCTTTTCCCTCAATGTTTAAGTGCGTATTAACATAATTATTGCAATCAGAAGCAATAACAACTAAGACAACACAGTCAAAGTGAAAATACAAAAGACAGAAGAAAACATAGACAACATATGTGATGTAAAAAGGGTTGGTATAAAGAACAAGCCTCTTAAAACTCCAAAAAATTCAATAGGAAAAGATGAATAACTGAATAAATAAGAAAAAAGAACCGGATACTAACGTGCAATTCACAGAAGAGGAATACCAAAATGTTAGCAGACATTTTAAAAGCATGTCAAGCTCACTGGAGGTCAAGGCGACGCAAATGCGAACAAACAGGGAGGGATTTGAGTATCCCCACACATTACGTTGGCAGCAATTAAAATTCTAACACTGCTGGAGTTTGTGCAAATTGGAGAGAACTACTTTGGGGAATAATTTGGCTAAGATTTGATACCCCGTGTACTAGATTCCACTCTTTAGTTTAATACGAGGAATAGTCCAACACGTGCAATGGGATGTTCTATAAAATTGATAATCACAAACAGAGCAGCATTAATGAACCTAGATGAAGAACACAAACTTGAAGTTGAGTATTAAAATCAAAAGATAAAAGAATATTTTATTGGCATGACATTTATAACAAATCTCCAAATATGAAAACCAAGCTGCATACAGTTTTAATAGGGTGTCTTGTAATCTGCATTGATATTCTAGGTGATGATAAGTTAAAAGAACCGTATTGGAGGTTAACTTGGAGTATTATTTGGGTTAGTTTGGAGTATTATTGTAATTTTGGTTTCATGCTTTTACTCTTCTGGATATACTATCAAAAGTGAAATTGCTGAATTATAATGTATTTCTATTTTTAATTTTTTGAGAATCCTCCATACTGTTTTTCACAGTGGCTGTACCAATTTACAATCTCACCAACAGGGCACAGGCATTCATTTTTCTCCACATCTAGGTCAGTATTTCTTAACTGTTGTCTTTTTGACCACGGTCATTCTAACAGGCGTGAGATAATATCTCATTGTGATTTTAATTTGCATTTTCTTAATAATGGGTGAGGTTCAGCATATTTTTATGGACCTCTTAGCCTTTTGTATATCTTCTTGGGAGAAATGTCTATTCAGATCCCTTGCCCAGTTTTTAATTTGGTTGTTTGTTTTTTGCTATTGAGATTTATGAGTTTTTATGTTTTGGTTATTAATCCTTTATCAGATACATGGTTTGCAAATATTTTTTCCAGTTCCATAGGTTGTCTTTTCACTTGGTTGATGGTTTCTTTTGCCATGCAAAAGTTTTTTTGTTTGATGTAGTCCCACTTGTTTATTTTTTATTTTGTTCTTTGTGCTTTATGCATCCAAAAAATCCATATCCAAAAGTTTATTGCAAGATCCATGTCAAGGAACTCTCTTCCTAAGTTTTCTTCTAAGAATTTCATTGTTTCAGGTCCTACGTTTAAGTCTAATCCATTTCGAGTTAATTTTTGTGAGTGGTGTAAGATATGAGCTCAGTTACATTCTTTTAAATGTGAATAACCAATCATTCCATCACCATTTATTCAAGAGACTGTCTTTTCTCCATGGAGCGTTCTTAGCTCCCTTGTCAGATATTACTTGACCACGCAAGCTTGGGTATATTTCTGGGCTCTCAATGCTCTTCTATTCATCTGTTTTTATGCCAGTATTATAATTTTCTGATGACTCTAGCTTTATACTACATCTTGAAATCTGGAACTGAGGTTCTTCCAGCTTTGTTCTTCTTTCTCAGAATTTCTTTGGCTATTTGGGGTCTTTTGTCATTCCATGTAAACTTTAGGAGTATTTTTTCTATTTCTGTAAAAATAAGCATTGGAAACTTAATAGTAATTCCAGTGAATCTATACATAGCTTTTGATAGGATTGACATTTTAAGAATATTAATTCTTCCAATTCATGAACACAGAATACCTTTCCACTTTTCTTCTTTGATTTCCTTCATCAATGTTTTGTAGTTTACAGCAGAGAGATCTTTCACCAACTTAGTTAAATTTGTTCTTGAGTATTTTATTGTTTTTGATGCCATTGTGAATTGGATCAATGTCTTTATTTCTTTTTTCAGAAATTTTACTGTTAGCGTAAGAAATGCTACAGATTTTTGTGTATTAACTTTGTATCCTATAACTTTACTCAATTTATTGATTAGATCTAACAGATTTTTGGTTGAATCTTTAAAATATTCTGTATATAAAATCATGTCATCTGCAAATAGGAACAATTTTATTTCTTTCTTTCCAATTCTGATAACTTTTGTGTCTTTTTCTTGCCTGATTGCTCTAGCTAGGATTTCCAGTACTCTGTTGAATAAGAGTGGTGAGAGTGAGCACTCTTGTCCTGTTTTTAATCTTACAGAAAAATATTTCACCCTTTTGCTATTGAGTATGATGTTAGCTGTGGACTTGTCATATACAGCCTTTGATATATTGACATATGTTCCTTCTATGTTTAAATTGTTAAGTTTTTACTATGAATGGATGCTAGATTTTGTCAAATACTTTTTCTGTGTCTATTGAGATGATTACATGATTCTTTTCTTTCATTCTATTAATGTGATGCACCACAATGATTGATTTGCATATGTTGAAACACTCTTGCATCCCAGGGGTAACCACTTTAACATGGTGAATAATCTTTTTAATGCTTTGCAGAAGTCAGTTTACTAGTATTTTATTGATAATTTGTGCATCTATATTCATCAGGGATATTGGCTTGTAGTTTTCCTTTCTAGTAATATCTATTTCTGGTTTGGGGATCAGGTTAATATTGACCTTGTAAAGCAAGTTTGAGAGTGTTTTCTTCTCTTTAATTTTTGGGAAGAACTTGAGAAGGATTTGTTTTAATTATTATTATTTTTTTAAAGATTGGCACCTGAGCTAACAATTGTTGCCAATCATCTTTTTTTTTTTATGCTTTATCTCCCCAAATCCCCCCTGATACATAGTTGTATATCTTAGTTGCAGGTCCTTCTAGTTGTGGCATCTGGGACGCCGCCTCAACGTGGCTTTACGAGCGGTGCCATGTCCGTGCCCAGGATCCAAACCAGCGAAACACTGGGCCACTGCAGCGGAGCGCATGAACTTAACCACTCAGCCCTAGGGCCGGCCCCCTAATTATTTTTTTAAAGTTTGGTATAATTCACCAGTGAAACCATCTGGTCCTGGGCTTTTCTTTGCTGGGGGATTTTTGATTACTGATTCAATCTCCTTACTAGTAATTGATCTATTCAGATTTTTTGTTTCTTCCTGATTCATTCTTGGTAAGTTGTATATTTCTAAGAATTCTTTTCCCTAAGTAGTTGGATCCAGAGTTTCTTATGCTCATTACCATATACACTTGTGTGTGTTGCTCTGTACACCTGACTTTTATTTGTCACTCAACTAGTACCTACCCAGTTGAATGTGTGTACAATGTGGCAAGCAATGTCCTTAGCACTTAGGATGCATCAGTGAAGAACAAATACAAAAATCTCTACTTACAGGTGCATTATATTTTAGGTTGAGTGCATGTGTGTGTGGGAAAGGCAGATGCTAAACATAAACATAATAAATAGGCAAATTCCACTGTATGCTAGAAGATCATCAGTGACACAGTGAAAGGAAAAGTGGCACAAAAGTGAGGCCAATGAAGAGTGATGGGGGTTGTAGTGGGGAACTCATAGTAGGCCTCACTGAGTAACTAAACTTGGAGTACAGACTGGAAAGAAATGAGGGAATTAGTCCCATAGATTCTTGGGGGAAGAGCAGTCTAGTAAGAGAAAACTCGAAGTGCACCAGCCCTCAGGCAAGACTGTGGACACATGGATGCCTGTTCGGCTGGAAGGAAAAGAGGAAAGTGAGAGCAGTGAGAGATGAGCTCAGAAGGTAAGTAGGAACTGGACTCGGGGGGGGGGTCTTGGAGGACTTCATGGGGACCATGGCTTTGCTCCAAGGTTGCTGGGAAGCTATTGTAGGGCTTTGAACAGGGGAGTGCCATGATCTGACTCTCACATATGATTCTGGCTACTCTGTTGAGGGTAGTTGCTGAGGGGCATGGATAGAAAAGGGGAGATTAGGCAAACATTTCAGAAATTCACATGAAAATCATGGGTGGCTCAGAGCAGAATGGTAGCAGTGGAAGTGGTGAGAAGTCTCCAGATTCTGAGTGTGTTTGGAGGTAGAGTCGGCAGAAATCCTGGTGGACGGGACACAGAGTGTGTACAGTGAGAACCCGCATGGGTGACCTCAAAGCTCTGGGCCTGAGGCAGTGAAAAAGTCACTGCCATGCAAAGTAATGAGGAAGGAGGTGCTGGAACAGTATGGGATGGGGATCAGAACACAGATTTAGACTTAGATGTCAGAGATGTTTAAGAGTCGTTCAAATGGAAAGGTCACCTAGGCAGGTAGATAAGCAACTGAATCAGCAAGCAAATGTATATAAAACTTTTGGGAATCATCAAGACAAAGACAAACAACCCACTAGGAAAAAAGTGTGCAAAAGGCATAAGCAGTAATTCAACAGAAATTATGGATGACCAATAATCATATCAAATAGTACTGACTAGGGGCCAGCCCGTGGACGAGTGGTTAAGTTTGTGCGCTCCACTTCAGCAGCCCAGGGTTCGGATCCTGGGCGCGGACATGGCACTGCTCGGTAGGCCACATTGAGGTGGCATCCCACATGCCACAACTAGAAAGACACACAACTAAAGTATACAACTATGTACTGGGGGGATATGGGGAGAAAAAAGCAGTAAAAAACAAAAGAAGATTGGAAACAGTTGTTAGCTCAGGTGCCAATCTTTAAAAAAAAATAGTACTGACTATAATTAATAATTATGGAAATGAAAATGAAACCATCAGACAGTATTCTACATTTGCTATTTTTTGGCAAATACTTAAGTGAGCGAGCAGACCAGGTTTGGATGATGATGTGACACAATGAACTCTGATGCATCAGGTATAGGAGTATAAATTTGTGCAATCACTGAAAAATAATCAGGAATTATCTGGTTAATGCTCTACTCTCCATTTATTTCTGTCCTAGGTGTTCACTGTAAAAACAATTTCTACTTTCACAAAGATACTTGTCCGGATACACTCAGTGAACTCTTATTTGTAACTGCAGAAAACTGGAGGAAAAATACCTGAGTAGGTTATATTGAAATAACATAAAACAATACAGCAGTTATTATTATCATAAGTGATTTATAAACATCAGCACATCAGCATATCCCAGGAAAAAAGGTAAGAAAAAAAACCACAAAAGAATGCTTTCAGTATGATTCTTTGAATATTAAGCTCAAAAGAGATTGTGCATATATTTTGAGATACAAATATTAATGATAAGATTATAAGGAAACCAAGGGATTGACTCAAGCAAATTAAAAAATGTAACTCTCTAGGAAATGTAGGAGGAGACCACCAGGGGTTTGACTGCATTGCTGATGTATATTTCCTATATATGTGATGATCACAGGTTATTACATTTTATTTTAAGTGTGTAAATATTAATAAGATGTATTCTCTTGTGTGTACAATATATCTTATACTATGAATTAAAATAATTTTAATTTTAAAGTTATCAAAATCATCACAAATCCACTAAGGAGACTTCATTTTGTGGTTCTCCTACATCATATTAATGAGTACACTTCTGTTATCCCACTCTCAATATGCTTCCAAACACAGACGTGCTTCTGTTAAGCAAATGATGCATTCAATGCATCCAGGAATAACCTAAACATGGCAAGCACTCAATAGCATGTATTAAAGTAGACCAGAAATCAGCAGTTGATTTGAACATTTACAGCAGTGAGAAGTCCTATGGCTAATAAACACAGGAGGAGATGATCACTTCCACACCTAATCCATAGGCAGCAATAAAATATTGCTTTACTCTTACCAGAATGATGATAAATTTAACATCATGCTTGTGGGACTCAAAACAAGCAAAAAATAATCGAGGACATATTGTTGTAGAAGTGACAAAAAAGTGAATAAATTTGGTTCAACTTGCACAAGAATCTTAAGCAATTTCTGCTTCAGACACACACCAAAGAATAGCAATATGCATATCAAATTTATGTGTATTTTCATATTAGGACAAAAGTTTTCTCTGACAGGAAATTCTAGTTAAATATATCTGCAGATCTGAAGCCCATGAAATGTTTCAGAACAGGTGGATCTGAACTACAGGCTCTTTCACTGGGTCAGAGGGCAGCAGCTTCCCAGAGATAAAGATGAACAATAAGGTCATGCAAGAAAAAGGGAGCTGGAGCAAGACCCTTGATGTGAAGTCCGAGGACATGGTGGGATTTTGGCCTATTTAATGGGCTAATACAAATTAATCAAGCTGATGTCTGTGGTTAAGCTTTTAATGGGAAGTTTTTAGGTCTGGAATTTGAGAAGAAAGGCTCAGTTTCACTGGGAAGGAAGTGAGATAAACTGTCTTCTGGCTCCCGACCTGCTATATCCCCAGTATCTGAATGGGGAATAAAATTCAAGTAGTGAATCACATGAACCAGTTTTCAAGTGGAATCCCAGATGTCTACTGAGAGGAAATTATAATGCTGCTAGACAAAAAGGGTAAGCACAGATAGTGAGAGCTAGAATATAATATGTATGTGTGTTTGTCTGTGTATGTGTGACAGAGAGAGAGAGAGAGAGAGAGAGGGACATAGCCATATAGTTAAGCCAAATGTTAAAAAAAAAAAATAGCCCCAAACTACCATAGGAATAAGAATTTGTTACAGATGGAATTTATATTGTAGATAAGAAGTCTTGCAATACACATGCATGCACACTTGAAATTTAATGAAATAGAAGTATAACTTCTATTTTAAACAAATCAGGAAGGATGAAAGCAGAAAAGTGAATACAAAATAAACAAAACCAGAATCTTGGAAACATAAAATATATTCACTGAAATAAAAAATAAAATAAATGGAATGCATTCTAGAATCAACATAGTCCAAGAATTTAGTTTATTAGAAGACAAGAATGAGATATTTGCCAAGTATGTGACAAAGAAAAGAAGGTAAGAAATATAAAAAGCTGTTACAACATGGAGAAAATGAGGAGAGCATATGGGTAAAGGGTAATTAAAATTAGCCATGAATTTTGAAATCTTTAAAAAGATGCACAAAGACTAAGCACCATACAGTATGTTAGAAAATTTTTGATTTTCCAAATCATAATTAATTATTTGAAATAATATTAACATCTGTTATATAGTGTTATAATAATGATAATTGTTATTATTATCTTAAACATTTATGGGATCCAAGTACTTTCTTTTAAATAAGCACAAGAAAAAATGGGGGTGCAGAGATTGTGGGAGGCCTCAAACATGTTTCAATCCAAATGCTATCTTTAAGGAGCTGGGAAGGTAGAAGCCTACGTAGAAAATGATGAATATAATCTTGCACTGGTGCATTATCAGAATAGTAGGAAGGAGATAGCTAATGTCACTTTTCTTCTCCTAGAAGTTCTCCAAGATAATAATTTTCCTTTCATGAGTGCTGAAATTGAAGTACTGTGACTGAAATGTTAATTCATTCTATCCTATGATTTTTGTATTTTTTACTGACTTGACTGAATATTTTACCAAATTGATACCATTTATTGGGTTTTGTTTTTGAATATTCTAGCCTCTATTCTTGGGTTTTATGAATAAGTGAAATGTGTGTAAACTTTAAACAATCAAATACCTTGTTATGAAGTAAAGAGTTAAATAACGTGTTTCTACGTCCAATAATATGCTCAAGTATAGTTTTATTTCAGTGATAGTTTTGGCATACATGCTGACATGGTCAAAATATTAAAATAAGGCTATTACGAATCTGGAGTTATGACTTCAAGATACTGAAATAAGTGGTAATGTTGGAGAAAACAGTCTATCCTTGGAATGATGAATTTATTCCAACGGCCAATCATCAAGTACAGAAGAGCATCAAGAAACATAAGCATAGTCGTTAAATGAGCCCACAACCACCAAGGGAGCTCATTTCGATGCTCTACTACTTTAAATTAAGAGCACAATATTGCCCTTCCATTCCCAATATACTTGTCAAAATAGACACACCGTGTTTAATGAGAAGTTAAAGGTCCATGCATTGTGTATGAGAATTGCATAGGGCAAACCTAAAACTTGTTCTCAAACTTTCTCTTTTATTTCACTGTTGCCAAATTCTCCTTATGTCCATGTGGGACCCCATTACTTTCCAAAATGCCTGGGAGAGCTGAGTTAGAAACCCAAGGGATGTTTTAACAAGCTTTTCTTTTTGGAGCCAAACTGCAGATGCAAGTGCTTGTAATTTCCTCTCTTTAATTGTAACTTTTTTTGTAGACTCTAACAAGTCCCTGGGCATCCAGGGAAGGAGTTTAACTGGCAGGGCTCCCAGCTCAGGGAAGTTGGTTAGCAAAAGAAACAAAGCTGCTTTCAAGCCTTTTTTTCATGTTATGTGAGAGACAATTTAAATCTTTACTCAGTCCCTGTGCTTTTAACCTGCCCTATTTTTAATAAATAGCCTCTCTGGGAGACCAAGTGATGTTCAAGTTGGAGAAACCAAACCGCCAACTGGAAACTCCCAGTGAACTGTGTCCATGAGAACAAAGCAATCACACTGTGAATTCCAATTATTGGGTAATCCCAATGCTGTTTCTTTGTTCCTAAAGAAAAGTTGTTTTTGTTGTTATTGTTCCATAAACCCCCAACTCACCTTTGAAAAACAGACAGAATATATTATTGAGTCCTCCATTAATGCACAAGACTTAGGAGAAAAGACACTAACATTTATCAGCCCAGTCATCACTAGAGAATCAATTTTGATTTTATAATCTACTTATACCCCACTCTTTCATATTTTCTTCCTGCTGACTCCCTTTAAATAAAGACTGGTTACAGAACACAGACTAAAATACTTAGATAACTGATTACTGGCCAGACCACACACACAGCTGTGATTTAGCAACTGGCCAACCAGTGCACCTGAGTTATCTTTGTTACTTTGTAACATTCACAACACAGAGGGTTCCTTGTGGACATTGAAAGCCTCCTCAAAGGGTTTCTTAGTTTCCACTCTTTTGTTTAGCCACCATTTTCATTTTGTCCTTACTTGTTTGTTTTGACAGTTATATATAACAGTCTTACTTTTTCAAGATATATGTAATAGTATATATAATATAAATAACACACACATATATACATACATACACATTACATATAAATATATGTAAAATATTTATATCTTATTTATAAAATAAATATATATGAGAAGTGAAACTAAATATTTGGATAGCTTTAGTGCATAGTGTTTCAATACTGTTAATTACAATTTGATATCTGACATTTCCTTTTTTAGATGCATATCAGCAAGTGCAGTTATGAGATCTGCCCTCCATAGCACATTTCTTTTATTTGCTATTTTGAAAGTGTAATATTCTAATCCCAACCATGTTACTTGCTTGTCTCCACCTGATCTAATACATTCCATAAAGTAGATCTTATATTAAGTCTTACTTCATCAGAGTTAAAAAGCACATATTTAAAAAGAGCCATTATAAAGAGGGACACAAAGCCCAATGGGCCTTTCTTGCCTCACATCATTTGAAATTATTCAGGGTAAAATATACAGAAATATGTTTTGTCAACTTTAAAAGCTAATTTTATTATTTTCACCCTCAAAATGAGTTTATTTGGGAATAGCCAAAAGAATTCCAATTTGGGATATGCATGCTATAGTGAACCACAGGCAAATCCAGACAGCAAAGGAAAGGGTTTGCTTTTATAATGAAAGAGGAGAGTAAGGATGGTCTGTTCTAAACGAAGTTCATGGGGGGAAAGTAGCAGTTCAGGGTGGCAACAGCTTCTCATTGGCTGAGCTGTATGTTTCTTATTGGCTGGGCTACTGCCGGGTAGAGAGAGAACTCTCCCTTCAGTAGTGAAGTAGTTGTACTTTCTGTCAGAGATTCAAACTTATGTGTCTTCTTGTTTGAAGTAATTGATGACATATGACAAGGTGTGAGAGCCCCCCCCCCCACAGGTCTTGCCGACTCCAATTGAGTGAAAATCGACAGGAGAACACCGTGACCCAGCTGTTTAATCAGACAAGCTAAGTAGACAACTGTTAGAGTCTGCTTTTCGCTTTCTCACTTCTTTAATATTAAGCTCATGGGTGACTATCACTGTTAAGCTCCCTTCCTTGTCAAAGAAAGCCATATGGAAGTCAAATCAACAATGTAGGTTCATTTATTTATAAAGAATAAATGTAAAATAATTGTCAAAATGTGTTCCTTTTTATTGAAGTTAGGTAGCAATAAGCATCGTTTGAAATAGTAAGACCATCATTTGAAACCTTCAAATTTATTTTCATTCAAATTTTTTAAGTTGAGAATTTTAAAAGAAAACCAATTCTGGATTCCTTCCTCTCAGAACTTGTTCCACCATAGCTTCTACATTTTTCTTGCTCATTGCAGCACTAGATATTTCATTTTGTGTTATATATATATATATATATATATATACAGGGAAAGTTACAAATATGTGGACACTAAACAATATGCTACAGAAAAACCACTGGATCAATGAAGAAATCAAAGGAGAAATCAAAAAATACCTGGAGAAAAATCAAAATGAAAAAAGTTGGTATGGTCCGAACTCTTAGGGGATACAGCACAAGTGGTTCTAAGAGGGAAACTTATAGCAATACAGGCCCACCTCAAAAAAACAAGAAAAACTTCAAAGAAGTGATCTTAAACTACACCTAACAGAACTGGCAAAAGAAGAACAAACAAAGCCAAAAGTCAGGAGAAGGAGGGAAATAAAAATTAGAGCAGAAGTAAATAAAATAGAGAGAAAAAACAGTTAAAGCATCAATAAAACTAAGTGCTTGTTCTTTGAGAAGATAAATAAAATTGACAAACCCTTAGCAAGACTCACTAATAAAAAAAGAGAGAAGCCTCAAAGAAATAAAATTAGAAATGAAAGAGGAGAAATTGCAATGGATACCACAGAAAGGCAAAGGATTATAAGAGAATACTTGGAAAACTGTATTCCTACATATTGGGTAATCTAGAAAAAATAGATAAATTCTTAGACTCATACAATCTCTCCAAACTGAATCAAGAAGAATTAGAGAATCTGAATAGACCAATCACAAGAAAAGAGATGTGAACAGTAATCAAAAACCTCCCAGAAAACCAAAGTCCAAGACCAGATGACTTCTCTGGAGAATTCTATCAAAGATTTAAAGAAGATTTAACATCTATCCTTCTCAAACTATTCCAAAAAATTAAAGAAGACAGAATGCTTCCTAAATCATTTCATGAAGCCAACATTACCTTGATAACAAAACCAGACAAGGACAAGAAAAAGAAGGAAAATTACAAGCCAATATCACTGATGATCATAGATGCAAAAATCCTCAACAAAATATTTGCAAACCAAATGCAGCAATACACTAAAAGTATCATACACCATGGTCAAGTGGAATTTAAACCAGGGATTCAAGGATGGTTCAACATCTGCAAATCATCCAGCCAGAAAATCATCAAGGAAATGTGGGATTTGAACCATACTTTAGACCAAATTGACTAGAGAGACATCTGTAGAACATTTCTTCCAACAACCACAGAAAACACATTCATCTCAAGTACGCATGGGACTATCTATAGGATACATCATGATATATGAGGCCAAACAGACTCTAAACAATACATTCTCAAACAAATAATAGCTCAAAGAAGTAAAAATAGAAATAGATAAAATATCTTGAAACAAATGAAAATGGAAACTCAACATGGCCCACCTATTTGATAATGCCAAAGCAGTTTGAAAAGGATTAGTCTGTCTGTTATTAGTCTAAATTCCTTCTGACCAAATTATGACAATAAGCCAGTGAGTTCAGATAACCCTGTGGTAGCAAAGTTGGATTCTTCCCATGTGAAGGCAAACTGCACTTGGCTCATTTCTGAAATTGAGGTAGAGAAGAAAGCATTTGCAAGGTCGATCACTAAGGACCAGCCTCTTTTACCCTGCTATATTTTCTCTATGGTTGAAACCCTGTCTGGAAGTGCTGAGGCCATGGGCAGTACATTTTTTAAGACTTTATCATCTATTTTTAGTCTTCATGGGCCATCTGCCTTTTTCACAGGCCACATGTGGCTATTGGACAATTTGTTGTTAGCATCTCTCCAGCTTCTCAGATGTCATTAATTAAGGTGGTAAACTCTTTTTGCCTACCTAGTATTCTATATTGTTTTAAGTTAATCACCTGTGTGGGTTCTGACAGTTCAATTGGTTTTCATTTAGCATCCCCAATTAAAACTGGCCTGAGGACTGACTTACACGCCTTTCTCTTTTACAATATTAGGTAGGGAAAGCAATCCCCAGTCAGACAAAATATTTATCCCAATAATTCATTCAGGTAAAGGACAGGTGACTACTTCATACAAAATCTGTTCAAAAACCTCAATGTTTTATCGAACTTTCACCTTAACCCATAAACTGTTGTATCTCCATATCCTCTCAATTTAACCTTAGCCCTTGTTAAGACTTTGCCAACAGGTTTTGGAATCACAGTGAATTAGGTTCCTGTATCAAAACGTCCCAGAAAAATTTCTTCTCCTCCATCTAGACATTTTACCCACACATGTGTATATGGCATTTGGTCTCCACTGGGCATGTGGCTGGCAGACCCTGGCCTCTATGCCAAGCTTTACTTTGATTAATTTTCCTAACCATAGCTCCAGGGAATTGCTGGTCACATTTCTCATTGTAATCTTTGCCTTCCAGCCTAACTTCATCCAAACTGGGGTCAATAAAGCAGACTTGTTGGATGAACAAAATGAGAACTTCAACAAAGAAATATAAATAATCAAAAAAATAAATTCTAGAGATGAAGAATACAGTGACTGAGCTGGAAAATTCAACAGAGCTTCAATGACATACTTGAACAAGAAGAAAAAAAAATCAGTGAACTCAAAAAAGTCATTTAAAATTACACAAACATGGCAGCAAAAAGAGAAAAAGAAATGACACAGAGGAAACAAACTCTACAGGACTTATGTGACCTTTGCCAGCAAAACAATATACACATTATGGGAATTCCAGAAGAAGAAGAGAGAGAGAGAGAAAGGGACAAGAGATTGATTGACAGCAGATATGAATACCATATGAAAACAATAATGAATGAAAAATTTCCACACTTGGAGAGAGAAATGGACATTCAGGTTCCTGAAGAGTAAAGGACCTCAAATAGTTTGAACCCAAAATGGGCTATTCCAAGATATTTTATAATTAGATTATCAACACTCAAAGACGGAGTATTTTTAAAGTAGCAACAGAGAATGACTTCACATTTAATGAAGTCCTATGGATCCTCCATAAGGCTATCAGAAGTTTCTTAGCAGAAACCTTGTAGCTCAGGAAAAGCTGTGATGATATGCTCAAAATGTTGAAAGAAAAAACTGCCACTGAAGAATTATACTTGTCAAAGCTGTCCTTCAGAAATGAAGACATGTAAAGACATTTCCAAAAGAACTAAAGCTGAAGGAGTTCATCACCAATTGACCTGCCTTACAAGAAATGCTCAAGAGAGTTCTTCAAAATAACATTAAAAGACCCTAATTAACAACATAAAACCATATGAATGTATAAAATTCCCCAGTAAAATTAATTATATAGTCAAAGTCAGACTCTGAAATATTGTAATGGTGGTACATAAATCCTTTTCAACTCTGATTTAACAGTTAAAAAGCAAATGTATTCAAAATAACTAAAACTGCAATAATTTGTTAAATACACAATATTCAAAAATGTAAATGTGACTTTATTAACTTAAATTTGAAGGAGGGAGACGTAAAAATATGATGCTTCTATATGCTATCAAGGTTATTAGCTTAAAATAGGATGTTATATTTTATGTAAGACTCATAACAAACACAAAGACAAAATCTTTAGTAGAAACACAAAGGGTTAAGATTAAATGATCAAAGAATTCCACCATAAAATGTCATCAGATTTTGAAGGAAGATAGCAAGAGAGGAAGAGAGGAACAAAAGAAATCCAAAACAGTCAGAAAACAACTAACGAAATGGCAATAGTAAGTCCTTACCTATCAATAGTTATTTTAATGAGAAATAGATTAAATTCTCCATTAAAAAAAAATAGAGTGCAGGGTTGGCCTGGTGGCATTAAGTTCATGTGCTCCACTTGAGCAGCCCGGAGTTTGACGTTTCAGATCCCAGGTGTGGACCTATGCACCACTTATCGAGCCATGCTGTGGCAGGAGTGCCACATATAAAGTAGAGGAAGATGGGGGTGGATGTTAGCTCAGGGCCAGTCTTCCTCAGCAAAAAGAGGAGGATTGGCAGCAGTTAGCTCAGGGCTAATCTTCCTCAAAAAAAACGAAAAACATAAAATGGCTGAATATATAAAGAAAGCGAGATTTAATGACATGCTGTGTACAAGAGACTCAGTTTAGCTTTAAGGACACACAGAGACTGAAAGGGTAGGGATGGAAAAAGATTTTTCAAGTAAGTGGTTAACAAAATAGAACAAGCATAGATATACTCATATCAGACCAATTAGATATTAAGCTAAACATTGCCAAAGAGATAAATAGGGTCATTGTATAATGATAAAGAGGTGAACTCATCAAGAAGATATAGCATCTATATATATTTATTCATCCAGCATGAGCATCTAAATATATAAATATATAAAGCAAATACTAGCAAAACTAAATGGAAAAATAATCAGCAATATAATAGAGGATTTTAATATCCCACTCTCATCACTGGATAAACATCCTGCTATAAAATCAATAAGCAAAGACTTGAACAACACTATAGAAAAATGATCTAAAAGATTTATACAGAACATTTCATCCAACTGCAGCAGAATATACATTTTTCACATGTGCATTGAGAACATTCTCCAGAATAAATCAAATGGACCAAAAACCAAATCTCATCAAAGTCAGGAAGATAGAAATTATATTAAGTATCTTTTCCAACCACAATAGTATGAAGCTAGAAATCACTAAAAGCAGGAAAATAAGAAAATTTACAAATGTATGAAAATTAAACACACATTCTTGAATAACTGAAAAAATCAAAGAAGAAATGAAAATGGAAATCATAAAAAATACCTTGGGGAAAAAATACAAACACAGCTTACCAAAATTTATGGATTGCAGCAAAAGCAAAACCAAGAAGCAAGTTTAAAAATATAAACACAAACATAAGAAAAGATATAAAATAAACAACATAACATTACAACTCAAGGAACTAGAAAAAGAACAAAGCCAAAAGTTAGCAGAAGGAAGACAATATCAAAAAGTAGAGCAGAGGGGCTGGCCCGTGGCCAAGTGGTTAAGTTCGTGCGCTCTGCTGCAGGCAGCCCAGTGTTTCGCTGGTTCGAATCCTGGGCGCGGACATGGCACTGCTCATCAAACCACACTGAGGCAGCATCCTACATGCCACAACTAGAAGGATCCACAATGAAGAATATACAACTACGTACTTGGGAGCTTTGGGGAGAAAAGGGGGAAAAAATCTTTAAAAAAAAAAGTAGAGCAGAAATTAATGAAGTAGGAAATAGGAAAATAATTTAAAATGTGAACAAAAGTAAGAGTTTTTTGAAATGATTAGTAGAAATGACAAAAATTTAGCTAAATTAACAACAAAAAAATATAATTAGAAGAGAGGAGATTACAAATGATATCATTAAAATGCAAAGATCATAACTATTATAAATGATTAAATGCCAACAAATTGGACAACCTAGAATAAATGGATAAATTCCTAGAAATATACACCTACCAAGACAGAATCATAAAGAAATAGATCTGAACAGACTGATAATGAGTAAGGAGCTAGAAGCTGTAATCAAACAGCCCAACAAAGAAAAGGTCGACATCAGTGATCATTGTATCACTGGTGAGTTCTACCTCACAAGTAAAGATGAATTAACATCAATCCTTCTTGAAATTTTTCAAAAATTTGTAAAAGAGAGAACACTCTCGAATTTGTTTTACTAAGCCAGCACTACTCTGATTCTAAAGTGCACTAAAAAATAAGTACAGGCCAATAACTTTGGTATAGTTGCAAAAATTCTCAGCAAAGTACTACCAAGCTGAACTCGGTAGCACACTTAAAGGATCATACATCACTATGAGGTGGCACTTGTCTCTGGGATACAAAAATGCTTCAACATACGCAAATCAATAAATGTGATACACTGCATTTGTAAAATAAAGGGTAAAAATCTTATTCTTCTTCCAATAGATGCAGAAAAATTACTCAAAAAATGTAACTTTCTTTTATAATAAAAGCTATCAACTAATTGTGTAAAGAAATAATGTACTTGAACATAATAAAGTTCATATATGAAAGGTCCATGATTAAAATCATACCCAATAGTGAAAGTTTGAGAGCTTTTCACCTAAAATCATGAACCAGGGAAAGATGCACATCTCCATCACTCCAATTCAACATAGTACTGGTAGTCCTAGCCAGAGCAACTAGTTAGGAAAAAGAAATAAAGGGATCAAAATCATAAAGTTAAAGTAAATTTTTTTCTGTTTGGAGATAACATAATTTTATGTATGAAAATCTTAAAGACTCAAACAAAAAATTCTTAGAATAAATTAACTCAGTAAAGCTGTTGGATGCAAAACCAATCAACATAAAAAAGCCAATTTTATTTCTTTACATTAACACCAAAATATATGAAAAAGATATAAAAAAAATCTTATTTATGATATCAAGAAAATACTTAGGAATAAATTTAAGCAAGGAGGCAAAAAGTCTATACACTATAAAGTATAAGAAAAAATATAAGGAAGACACAAACAAATGGAAAGACATCCCATAATCATGGATAAGTGAGTTAATATTGTTAAAATGTCAGTACTTATCCAAAGCCATATATATATTCAATGCAATCTCTATCAAAATTCCAATAGCATTTTTCACAGGAATAGAAAAAGTATCTTACAATTTGTATGGGATCACAAAAGATGCTGAATATTCAAAGCAATTTCCTGAGAAAAAATAACATAGCTGGGAGTATCAGAAATCACTTTCTGATTTTACACTATATTACAAAGCTATGCTAATCAAACCTAGATGGCATTGATATAAAAATAAACATATACAACAATGGAACAGAGTGGAGAGCCCAGATATAGACCATGCGTATATGGTCTACTAATTTTTGACAAGGGAGCCAAGAATGCTTAATGAGAAAAGGATTCTCTCTTCAATAAACAGTATTTGAACTACTGGATATTCACACACAATTAAATAAAATTGGACACCTATCTTATACCACTCACAAAAATTAACTGGAAATGGGGGGGGCGGGACCAAGATGGCGGAGTGAGAGGTCTTCTTTGTCTCTCCCCCGTCGAATCTACAACTAATTGGACATTCACTGATTAACAAAGGATATCCAGATAGCATCTCAAGATGCCTAAAAGTCTCGTGCTACTACACATTGGAAGGCGGATGGACTTCCCCCCGGGGAGGAGGTGGAAATAGGTGAAAACTATCCGACCCCTGACCCCCGACACCCGGACAGCCTAGTTCCTGCAAGAGGCTCTCTTCCAGCAGACTCCCCCATAGCATTGCCACACAAGGGCAGGAGTGTGCACTCACCAGAAGAGCGACGGTTGAAACAGTTGACAACACTCCTACCCACAACTCCCAAGATCACACCTAAGCCCAGGGGGAATTCCCCAGGGTCCCGCACCCACCAGCAGGGAAGGCCTCCACTCGCCATTAGCAGGGAGGCCCCGCCCAGAAGCCAGAACAAAAAGAAGCTCCTGGTGGGCCCGGCATGGCACCAGACCACAAGCTGCCACTGGGCTCACAGTCTCCAGCGCTTGGCTCAGTGCAGGGGGTGCCCGGACTTCCCATAGACGTGCTTGGGACATGGATGGAGTTCCAGTGCCTGGCTCTGCAGCACGGGGGAAGGCTTTGGGGTCCCGCACCTCCATGGCAGGGAAAGCCTCTGCTCACCATTAGCAGGGAGGACACACCCAGAATCCAGGACAAAGGGAAGCTCCCTGTGGGCAGATCCCCCAGGGTGGCTCCAGACCGCAAGCTGCCACTGGGCTCACGGTCTCTGGCACACAGCTCGGTGCAGGGGGCACCCAGACTTCCCATAGACATGCTTGGGGAGATGGTTGGAGCTCAAGCACCTGGCTCTGTGGCACGGGGGAAGGCTCCAGGGTCCTGCATCTCCCTAGCAGGGAAAGCCTCTGCTCACCATTAGCAGGGAGGCCATGCCCAGAATCTAGGACAAAGGGAAGCTCCCGGTGGGCGGATCCCCTGAGGCAGCTCCAGATGGCAAGCTGCCGCTAGGCTCACAGTCTTTGGCACACCGGTCACTGCAGGGGGTGCCCGGACTTCCTGTGGATGTGCTTGGGGACTTGGTGAAGCTCCAACACCCGGCTCTGTGGCCCTGGGGGGTCACTCCAAGGTTCCGCACCCCCCCAGCAGGGAGGGCCTCTGCTCGCCGTTGGCAGAGAGGCCCCGCCCAGCATTCAGAACACCAGGAAGCTCCCTAGAGCAGAATTCCCCACAAGGCAGCGGCTTACAAGCCACTGCCAGGCCCATGGACTCTGGCCGTGTCCCAGACAAGGCAAGGGGCTCCCAGAGATCCCGTGAGAGTGAAGTGGGGTAGAGTAGAGCTCCGGGGAAACAGCAACATAGCCCAGGGGGGAGCTCCAGGTTCTTACAGCAGCCTCAGTGAAAGCCTCTGCACAGCACTAGTGGAGAGGTCCTGACTGGCAATTGCAAGGTGGGAAGGCCCTGGGGCAAAAGCAGCACAGCTAGGTGAGCTAATGACAGACTGCAGAAAATACCCATAGTTCTGCTGGGACCTATAGTGGACAAGTGTGATCTGGTGGGCTCTGTTAGGGACAAATCGGAGATTATAGGGGATCCTGCTCCTGGGTGATGGGAAAGCCCACAACACTGCTGCAGACCACAAGGAGGGTGCGCATCTAAGTGGGCTGCAGCAGTAGGCACCAGCAGCCTGAGGCCCCCTTACGGTTGTCCCCACAACTGACGAGGGACCCCACAGGACGACTGTGACTACAAGGAGGGCTCCAGGCCCAGTCAGTATCAGCTGACAGGCTTCCTGGTTGGGGCAGTCTAAACAGCTGCCCCCCCCACACACACACACCAGTCGCAACAAATGGAAGCAGCGACTAAACTCTATCGCTATATGGAGGCACAAATCCACACCATCAAGCAGTATGAAAAAATATATTAAATCTCCAGAACAGAAGGAAAATGATAAGCACCCAGAAAACAATCCCAAAGACAATGAAATCTATAACCTAAATGATGATGATTTCAAAACTGCCATTATGAAAAAACTCAACGACCTAAAAGAGAATTCAGACAGACAACTCAATGAGTTCAGGCACTATGTCACAAAAGAGCTTGACACTATAAAGAAGAACCAATTAGAAATACTGGAGATGAAGAACACAACAGAGGAGATTAAGAAAAATCTGGACTCTCTGAACAGTAGGGTCGATAATTTGGAGGACAGAATTAGCAATTTGGAGGATAGGAATATAGAAATGCTGCAGACAGAGGAAGAGAGAGAACTAAGACTAAAAAGAAATGAAGACACTCTCCGAGAATTATCCAACTCAATTAGGAGATGCAACATAAGGATTATAGGGATACCAGAGGGAGAAGAGAAGGAGAAGGGGGCAGAAGGCCTGTTCAAAGAAATAATAGCTGAGAACTTTCCAAACTTGGGAAGAGAGATGGAACTTCACGTGACAGAAGCCAATAGATCTCCACACTTTATTAATGCAAGAAGACCAACCCCAAGGCATATAGTAGTGAAACTAGCAAAAGTCAACAACAAAGAGAAAATACTAAGGGCAGCCAGGCAGAAGAAAATAACTTGCAAAGGAAACGCCATAAGGCTATCAGATTTCTCAGGAGAGACCTTATAGGCTAGAAGAGATTGGAATGAAATATTCAAAACTCTGAAGGACAAAAACCTGCAGCCAAGAATACTCGACCCAGCAAAAATAACCTTCAAATATGATGGAGAAATAAAAACTTTCCCAGATAAACAAAAGTTAAGGGAGTTCATCACCACAAAACCACCTCTTCAAGAATTGCTCAGGAAGAAACTCATTCCTGAAAAATCAATAAAAGGAAAGGGGTTACAAAATCCAGAACAAAGCAGATAAGCAGAAGGACAATAACACAAAGTAACAGCTCTCCATCAGGACAAAATGCAAAAGAACCGGAAAACAAGTGAAAAAATGGCAACAGTAGGCCCCCACGTTTCAATAATCACACTAAAAGTGAATGGATTGAACTCTCCAATCAAAAGGCACAGAGTGGCAGGATGGATCAAAGAACAAGATCCAACAATATGCAGCCTCCAGGAAACACACCTCAGCCCCAAAGACAAACACAGACTCAAAGTGAAGGGATGGAAGACAATACTCCAAGCCAATAAAGAGCAAAAGAAAGCAGGTGTTGCCATACTTATATCACACAAAGTAGACTTCAAAGCAAAACAGATAAAGAAAGACAAAGAGGGGCAGTATATAATGATAAAAGTGACGCTCCACCAAGATGACATAACACTTATAAATATATACGCACCTAACACAGGAGCACCAAAATTCGTAAAGAAACTATTAACAAAACTAAAAGGAGACATCAACAGCAATACAATAATACTAGGGGACCTCAACACCCCATTAACACCAATGGACAGACCATCCAGACAGAAAATCAACAAGGAAATTATAGAATTAAATGAAAATTAGATCAGATGGACCTAATAGATATATACAGGACACTTCATCCAAAAACAGCAGGTTACACACTCTTCTCAAACGCGCATGGAACATTCTCAAGGATAGACCATATCTTGGGAAACAAAGCAAGCATCAATAAGTTCCAGAGGGTTGAAATAATATCAAGCATCTTTTCTGATCATAATGCTATGAAAATAGAAATCAACTACAAGAATAAAGCTGGGAAAGGGCCAAAAATGTGGATACTAAACAACATGCTACTGAACAAACAATGGATTATTGAGGAAATTAAAGAAGAAATCAAATATTATCTGGAGACAAATGAAAATGAAAACACACTGTACCAAATTATTTGGGACGCAGCAAAGGCAGTCCTAAGAGGGAAATTCATTGCAATACAGGCTCACCTCAATAAGCAAGAAAAATCTGACATAAACAACCTCAAACGACACCTAACGGAATTAGAAAAAGATGAACAAACAAAGCCAAAGTCAGTAGAAGGAGGGAAATAATAAAAATTAGAGCAGAAATAAATGATATTGAAACAAAAACGACAGTAGAAAAGATCAATGAAACAAAGAGTTGGTTCTTCAAAAAAATTAACAAAATCGACAAACCCTTAGCCAGAGTCACTAAAAAAAAGAGAGAGGTCTCAAATAAACAAAATTAGAAACGAGAGAGGAGAAATCACAACAGATACCGAAGAAATACAAACCATCCTAAGAGAATACTATGAAAAACTATATGCCAACAAACTGAACAACCTAGAAGAAATGGATAAATTTCTAGACTCATACAACCTCCCCAAACTGAATCAGGAAGAAATAGAGAATCTGAAGAGACCAATCACAAGTAAAGAAATAGAAACAGTAATCAAAAACCTCCCCAAAAATAAGAGTCCAGGACCAGACGGCTTCTCTGGAGAATTCTACCAAACATTCAAGGAAGATTTAATACCTATCCTGCTCAAACTATTCCAGAAAATTGAGGAAGATGGAGCACTCCCTAATACATTCTATGAAGTCAACATCACCCTGAGCCCCAAAACTGACAAGGACAACACAAAGAAGGAAAACTACAGGCCAATATCACTGATGAACATAGATGCAAAAATCCTCAACAAAATTTTGGCAAACCGAATACAGCAATTCATCAAAAAGATTATACACCATGATCAAGTGGGATTTATACCAGGGACACAGGGATGGTTCAACATCTGCAAGTCGATCAACGTGATTCACTACATTAACAAAATGAGAAATAAAAGCCACATGATCATCTCAATAGATGCAGAGAAAGCATTCGACAAGATCCAACATCATTTATGATAAAAACCCTCAATAAAATAGTTATAGAAGGAAAGTACCTCAACATGATAAAGGCCATATATGACAAACCCACAGCCAACATCATACTCAATGGACACAAACTGAAACCCATCCCTCTCAGAACAGGAACAAGACAAAGGGTGCCCACTTTCACCACTCTTATTCAACATAGTACTGGAGGTGTTGGCCAGAGCTATTCAGCAGGAAAAAGAAATAAAAGGAATCCAAATAGGCAGTGAAGAAGTAAAACTCTCGCTGTTTGCAGATGACATGATCTTGTATATATAGAAAACCCCAAAGAATCCATAGAAAAACTATTAGAAACAATCAACAACTACAGCAAAGTTGCAGGGTATAAAATCAACATACATAAATCAGTTGCATTTCTATATGCTAACAATGAACTAACAAAAAAGATCTCAAGAACTCAATCCCATTCACGATCGCAACAAAAAGAATAAAGTACCTTGGGATAAATTTAACCAAGGAAGTGAAAGATCTATACAACGAAAACTACAAGACCTTCTTGAAAGAAATCGATGACGACATAAAGAGATGGAAAGACATTCCATGCACATGGATTGGAAGAATAAACATAGTTAAAATGTCCATACTACCTAAAGCAATCTACAGATTCAACGCTATCCCAATCAGAATTCCACTGTCATTCTTTACAGAAATTGACCAAAGAATCCTAAAATTCATATGGGGCAACAAAAGACCCCGAATTGCTAAAGCAATCCTAAGAAAGAAGAACAAATTTGGAGGCATCACAATCCCTGACTTCAAAACACTACAAAGCCACAGTAATCAAAACAGCATGGTACTGGTACAAAAACAGATGCACAGATCAATGGAACAGAATTGAAAACCCAGAAATAAGACCACACATCTATGGACAGCTAATCTTTGACAAAGGAGCTGAGGGCCTACAATGGAGGGAAGAAAGTCTCTTCAACAAATGGTGCTGGGAAAACTGGACAGCCACATGTAAAAAAATGAAAATCAACCATTCTTTTTCACCATTTACTAAAATAAACTCAAAATGGATCAAAGACCTAAAGATTAGGCCTGAAACAATAAGTCATCTAGAAGAGAATATCGGCAGTACACTCTTTGACATCAGCTTCAAAAGAATCTTTTCAGACACCATAACCCCTCACATGAGGGAAACAATAGAAAGAATAAACAAATAGGACTTCATCAGGCTAAAGAGCTTCTTCAAGGCAAGGGAAAACAGGATTGAAACACAAAAACAGCCCACTAATTGGTAAAAAATATTCACAAGTTATTTATCCGAGAAAGGGTTAATCTCCATAATATACAAAGAACTCACACAACTCTACAATAAAAAATCAAACAACCCAATTAGAAAATGGGCAGGGGACATGAACAGTCATTTCTCCAAAGAAGATATACAGATGGCCAATAGACACATGAAAAGATGCTCATCATCACTAATCATCAGGGAAATGCAAATCAAAACTACACTAAGATATCACCTTACACCTGTTAGAATGGCAAAAATATCCAAAACCAAGAGTGACAAACGTTGGAGAGGCTGTGGAGAAAAAGGAACCCTCATACACTGTTGGTGGGAATGCAAACTGGTGCAGCCACTATGGAAAACAGTATGGAGATTCCTCAAAAAGTTAAGAATAGAAATACCTTATGACCCAGCCATCCCACTACTGGGTACCTATCCTAAGAACCTGAAATCAGCAATTCCAGAAGTTCCATGCACCCCTATCTTCATTGCAGCATTATTCACAATAGCCAAGTCATGGAACCAACCTAAGTGCCCAGCAACTGATGATTGGATAAAGAAGATAAGGTATATATATACAATGGAATACTACTCAGCCATAAAAAAGGACAAAGTCATCCCATTCACAACAACATGGATAGACCTTGAGAGTATTATGTTGAATGAAATAAGTTAGAGAGAGAAAGATGAACTCTGTGTGACTCCACTCATAGGTGGTAGTTAGCATATGGACAAAGAGAACTTATTGGTGTTTGCCAGGGGAAAGGTGGTGGGGGGAGGGCAGTAGGGGTGAAGTGATGTACCTACAACATGACTAATAATAATGTACAACTGTAATTTCACAAGGATGTTAACTTTTATAACCTTAATAAAAAAATAAATTAAAAACTACAAAAACTTTCAATTAAAAATAAAAAAGGTTAACTGGAAATGGATGAAAGAATTTGATGTAACACCTGAAACCATAAAACTCTCAGAAGAGAAGGTCTTAGAAGACCTCAACGTTGGTTCTGAAATTGATATTTCTGGACATGACCCAAAAAGCACAAGCAAAAAAATTAAAAATCAACAAGTAGGATGACATAAAACTAAAAACCTTCTTCACAATAAAATAATCAAGAAAATGAGAAGGTAACATACTAAAAAAATAACATGTTTGCAAATATGTGATGAGAGGTTAATATCCAAAAAGCATATGGAATTCCTACAATTTAATAGCAAAAATACAAATAACTTGATTTAAAAAATGGACAAAGGACATCTTTCCAATAAAGACATACAAATGACCAAAAAATACATGGGAAGATGCTTGATGTCACTAATCACCAGGGAAATTCGTATCAAAACCACAATGGGATCACCTCACATCTGTTAGAATGACAATCGTCAAAAAGACCAGAGATAACAATGTTGCTGAGGGTGTGAAGAAAAGGCAGTCTTGTGCACTGTTGTTGGTAATGTAAATTGGTACAGCCACTGTGGAAAACTGTATGGAGATTCTTCAAATAATTAAAAATAGAACTACCATATGATAAAACAACCCAACTTATGGGTATATACCCAAATAAAATGAAATCAGAATCTCAAAGAGATATCTGCACATCCATGTTCATTGCAGCATTACTCACAATAGCAAACACCTGCAAACTACCTGTTTGATATATATATAGAGAGAGAGAGAGACACACACACACACACAGTGGAATATTACTAAGCTATAATAAAGAAAGAAACCCATGCATTTGTGACACACTGATTGACTTTGTGGGTACAATGCTAAATGGAAAATCAGAGTAAGAAAAATACTATATGATCTCACTTATATGTGGGATCTCAAAAAGCAATATGGATGAATCTCCAAAATATAGTATTGAGTGAAATAAGCATGGCATAATTAATGATGACATGTTCAAACAATGGTTAGCTTCCTAGAGTTTTTGATTAGGAAAAAGCAAAAGGAAGACTCCAAGAGTACTAGAAATATGAAACATTCTAAATTTTGATCTTTGTTGTAGTTAAATAAGCATATGCATATATGTAAAATTCATAAGCTATATGCTTGAGATTTGTATTAACTGCATTAACTAAAAACTATATCAGCTGTAAGCAAATTATACCTTGAAGATGATATATTCAAGGTAACACCCTACTTCAAATTTTCTTACTATTTATGCTTTTGTATATGCAGCCTCTACATGATAGTCCTTTATTTTTATACATCTATAGAAAACATATCAGGAGTACCTTTTGAAAATTTTCTATAGAAACATTTATTTCAAAACTAAGATTAAAAACTGTGAAAATCAATCAAAACAGTAAAAAGACATAGAATTTCCAAAACTATTTTGAAATTTTCTTTTTAATTTTGATTTCATATTTAATTTCACTATGATCAGATAACAGGTCTATATTATTTCTCTGAAATGTATTGTTATTTTTACAGGCATCTGGTCAATTTTTATTAATGTCTTATATTTGCTTGGAGATAATGCCATTCTGTTATTGTTTCTTTTGTTTGTTTGAGTTTCTTCCTATAGATCACGCTGAACAGTTGTCTTGTTGAAATATTTTATTCTTACCAAATTTTATGGACTTAATATACAATTTTTTCTAATCAATATATTTTAAAATCTATTTTTCAGATGGCAAATTAATCTAAGACAAATAACGAAATTTTCATGACTGCACTTATTTGTGTCAATTTCACTCATTTTAAGAGAACAAAAACACATTGATGGCATAATTGACAGAATATTAGCAATTATGTTCATTGTTTTCATCCTAACACCAGGCAAGGAGAATGATAAACAAGGCAAGCAAACTTGTAGTCTTCAACAGATGGCTACTCTCTTCTGACGTCAATTCCTTCTAGAAGTGTAGAGTTTCCTGAATAATCTCTCCAGACCTGGACCCAGGATCTACGTGCATTGGTTAAGGTCCTACCACAAATATGCACATGATATTGGTACTTGCATCTCTACCTGAAGCTGGAAATTTCCTACATTGCCCTAAAAATTTGTGTTGGAATTGAGGTGGACTTGAAATGCCATTTTAAGTCTCAGAAACTCATATCGCAGATTTATTGTCCCTGGAAGCTTTCTCTGGAGTTAGTTTCTTTGCATGTTTAAAATTTTATTTCTTACATTGGTGCAATTATAGAAAATTTAGGCTCCATCATAAAATTATCTAAGCTAACTTGTTATGCAGTTTCTGATTATAATTTGGCTTTGATGACCACTGCTTTCTGCCGTATCTATCTGTATCTTCTCTGGCTTGTGTCTTTATCTAACAAATAGGAGAAATAGCCTTGTTTCTTCTCTTTTCAAAGTCTCCAACCCTGGAGGAGTGCCTCATATTTTGCATGATAAATAGTTCTAGTTATCTGGACATTTGCAGATGTGAGGTGACCCATGTAACCTAAAGAAAGATGGCTGACTCTTACTCAGGTTTGCTCGCTCATTATTATCAAGTACTCTATTAAGACTAAGCATGTTTATGCATCTGAATTCATATCCATGGACCCCATATCCATCATAAATCAACATAACATTTAAGCATCATGAAAGAATTTAGTCATAGTGTACTTTAAAACAGATTGACCGTTGCAATTACGACTAGAGCTTGGGGAAAGATATACATTACTTGAATGAAAATTTACATGAATTAAAAAGGTTTACCTTCAAAATCCGAATAAAACAGACTGTGAAAGACTGTTTAAAACAATAGTGAAAATATAACACATATTTCAGTTGTGCACTTTTCCCTTTGCTGTGGGCCTGCATTTTAAATTATAGCTGAAGAGTAGTATTCTCGTGAGTCTTTGGTGGAGTTCCTATATTTAATTTTTAGAAATGCATGGAGCAAAGTCATAGAAAACATAGTGTTTAAAATATATTACTGGACAGAAATAAATATACCAACTTAAAGGACAAGCTTAGGAGTCACATTTAAACATTTATTTGCTGTGTGATACTGAGAACAATATTTAATTTTCCATGACTCCTCTTTCTCATTTAGAAGATGGGTGTCAAAGTACTTATATCATAAGTTGTTAATAGGATGCAAAATAATGTAAAAAAAATTGCTTAGTGTAGAGCATAACAAATAGTAATTGCTCAAGAAATAGTATTTCTTAGTATGGTAGTCTCAGGTAATTCTCAACAACTTCCTATTATACTGATCAATGAATTTAACTTTCTCTTCACACATTACTAAAGGAGACAGAATTACAACATGTTTAAATGTTAATGACTTCAGGAAATTAGACTCATTTAGCATTGTATACTCTTGAAGAGTGAGACTAAGTTTGCTGGCATTTTAGATTCGCACATTTCCCCCACCACCTTTTCAAGGCTTCCTTGACCTCACTGTTCCTCAGACTGTAGATGAGGGGGTTCAGCAAAGGGGTGAAGATAGTGTAGAATGCTGACACAACCTTATCGTGGTTAGCTGACCTGTAGGATTTGGGTCTCATGTAAATAAAAATAGCAGCTCCATAGAAGAGTCCCACCACAGCCAAATGTGAGGAGCAGGTGGCAAAAGCCTTCTGGCGGGCTTCTCTAGAACGCATCTGGAGAACAGCAGAGAGGATAAAACTATAAGAGGTCAGGATGAGGGAAAAGGGGACCAGAAGCATTAACACACAGCAGATGTACATTATGTTTTCGAAGACTGATGTGTCAGCACAAGCCAAGCGCACCAGCATGGGGGCCTCACAGAAGAAATGATCGATCTCATGTGCGCTGCAAAATGGGAAGCTCAGGGTAGCAGCAGCCTGCATGAGCCCATCAGCTGCCCCCAGGAACCAAGACCCCAAAGTCATTCTCAGGCATAATTGCCAACCCATGAGGACAGGGTATCGCAGTGGATGGCAAACAGCCACGTAGCGGTCATAGGACATGGCTGCTAACAGGAAGCACTCACCCCCTCCCAGAGTGAGCGACACAAAGATCTGCAACCCGCAGCCAGCAGGGGAGATGGACTTCTTGCCAGTCAAGTAGTCAGCAGCCATTTTGGGCACGATGGTGGCAACCAGCATCACATCCATGAGGGAGAGTTGGCTCAGTAGGAAGTACATGGGTGTGTGGAGCCGGAGGTCCCAGTAAATCAGGAGAAGAATGAGGGCATTGCCCACAAAAGAAGCAATGGCCATTGTCAGCACCACCACGAAGAGAAAAAGGTGGGGTCCAGTGTGTTTAAAGAGTCCTAGAAGAATGAAGTCTGATGTTGTGTTTCTCTTCTCCATGATTCCTTCTGCTATGATTCTGCAAATGGAAAAGTAGAGAAGGAAGGGACTTTCATCATCTAACAACCTTCGTTTGACTTCATAACTTCTGGACATGTGCTGGATATGGAACCCAGGGTCCTGATTCAAAGCCCTACATCCCAGTTAAGATGGTTCTTCTTGACCTACCATCCTACGTGTCCGTAGCTCAAACTTTTAATGTTTTGAAAAAGGTTAATCTATATATTTCACACGAGGATATATTGGTTGATTGATATAATAGATCAAAACAGATCAAAGTAGAAAAACTGTCAAGGACTATAAAATTGTAAATAGTTACTTTGGTTATTTTTATATTATTTAATTATTATTATTATTGTGTGTCTTGAAACCAAAATTAATCAGTTGAGAAAATAAACTCTCATTTAAAAGTTTGTCATTTACATTTGTTTGTGTCATAGATGAATCTTTTCAAATTTTGGAAATTTTAACATACTCAAATTAGCTCTTTTTTTAATAAACAAAAAATTACTGTTGTTTCACTGTGGGTTACAAAGACCACAGAAGGGAACAGATGAGTATAAGTAAAACAAAATTTCCCCACTGAAGGAACATAATATCCCCAATAATTGATGAAAATATTATTACTTCCTCTCATTAAATATTTTTACTTACCTGATTTTTAAAATGAAGCTATTCTAGTTCATTACACCCTGCTCCAAAACCTTCAGTCTATTTCCGTCACACTTGGAATAAAATGCACATTTATTTCCCCAGCCTACTAGGACTTGGAGCCATGCCATACACATCATTTCACCACACAATGTACTGCTATGGAGACTTGCAATGACCAGCTGAGTATGAAAGGCAAGCGTGAGAGGATCTTTGAAGTCAATAAATGCTGGGAGAGAATAGCAATAACTATAATAATGAGTAAGGTGATTAAAAAGAAAAAGGACGCAATTTTAAAACAATCTTATTACTATGAAGCATAATTATTAGTCACAAGTAAAGTATAAATATATCTGAAAAGGAAAAAAATAATTTAAAAATGCCTAAATTTGATGTTTGGGCTATCTTCTGAGGATAGTTGTTTAATATTTTACAAAAGAGATCTATTTTCTTAGGAGACACAAAAATGACTGAGCCCACAGAAATGAGCATGGCTTTATTAGGAAGGGTTTGCAGGTTGAGAGCTGTTACGCACTGAACATAAGTAAGATTTTTTAGTGTTTGCCATTTTTTAAACTCCATGGTAAGAACAAAACTTGTAATCTCATAAAGAGCAGAAAAGCACATAGGTGCAAGAAGCCAATTCTCCTCTTTTATTAGCAGAAAAATGCACATATTTGCCATTTTTGTTTATGGACAGACTTGCAGACCTCTTTATTTCTGATGTGGACAGTCCAAAAGTATTTCATCCAAAGCTTTAGAGAAACAATAATCTCTGAGCCTGTTGTCTGGAATTGTCTGGTAATTGATTACTGCTGAGACGGAGATAGTGATGATGCTTTATAACCTGAAGAGTTTGATTTTGTGAATACTCTAATGCTATAAAAATTAGGCGGCAGACAGAGCCCATGTCTTACAGAGCCGTCTAACACATAGGCAGTCTCTTTAAGGGACTTGTGGAAAGTCAGTGCTAATGGCTCATTAAATTGCTACCTCCACCACGTGAGCATTCACGTTTGAATGGACACAACGACACACAATAACACCAGCATCTTTGCGATGGCTTGTTTAACCACTGATACCAGACACATAAGCAGTCTACCTAGTCGAGGCCTTGCCAAGCCTTGGTGATTTCCACTCCTTTCTATCTAGTGTACGCAGCTCCTTGTTTTATGTACTATTTAAGATATCTTTCTACTCTTATTGCCACAGACCTGAGTCCTTGCCTGCAGCTCTCTCTGCCTCCACTATAACTTTAAACCACCCTCAGACTAAGTTTATTGATGTGGGGTTTATGGATAAAGAACTCTGGGCTCGAGATACAGAAGTCCTGGTTTAAGAATCATTTCTTTTATTTTCTATATATGTGATGAGGAGTCAGTTACTTAACCTTGTTTTGTTTTGTTTATATGTTTTAAATTACAATGTTTCTTAACAGACTACTCAAATAATTAAGATATTTTGTGCATGAATGAATTCTGAAGTAATTTCCCGAGTCATTTTGCACATTGAAACAAAATTATTAATTTCAATTTGATTTGTCAGTCTATATCATTAGTTGCTATTTTTTCCCACATAAACAATAGCTAGAAAGTCATAACACAAAATGTCAATTTGACCATTTGACTGAATGCTCTGGAAATATGAAAGTGAAGTAGATGATAAAGAGATACACACATGCACAGAGACACACACGCACACACGTGTGTCTAAATAAATAACTATAAATTTGGAACCATGACCCTTTAACATGAAAATGTAGTAAATAAATAACTCCATAATATCCTCCTGTGTTGTGAAAAATTGTGATGTATGATATTTTAGTAAATTAGGCTTTCCAGCGTACTATAATACATAATTCAATAGAAAGGTCAATTTAAATGTATTACTTAATTTCATGCATATAACTAATGTAGCTTGATCTTCTCCACTAAATATAATACAAAGCATTTTTAATAAAGAATTTATTGGCATTATGGATGTATAAATGCATTTACTTGCTAAGTGAAACATTTAGCCTTTAATTAAAAGTCTGTATTAATTCAGTAAATTATGAGAATGTGGACAGATGCATATAAGTATCGCTTCTTTAGGTCAGTTGTGAACAAAATTAATGTTAGGCTATTAAATAATATGACAGAAATTTAGTGAAATGTATGTATATATTTTCCTGAAGTGAGAGAAATATTTCCCCTCCAGGAATAGGTTACAGATAGTGTACATGTAAGTATCCTTCAGAGAAAGAAAAGGAAACTTTTCTTCATTATTTTTAAAGTAACAAATTATCTTTCCCCCAAAGTTTTTTAAATTTATTCTAGGTGCTTTATTTAGAAAATATTTGAGGAATTCTGTGTCTATTAATCCCCAAATCACACCCTTTGAAGCTGGTAGGGAAACTGATTACAGTCTCCTTCTCCATATTCACACCGATTTATAAGCTCTAGTAGAGATCATTGTCATGAACTGTTAGAATTTCCTTCCACAATCTCCTTTTCTCTTCCTTCTGCCATTCTGCCCTCAACAAAGAAAGTGCCCCTGTGTCCACAAGATATTGATATAACACGGTTAATTTCTTGAAACAGCCACACTGTCCATTGAAAAAAATCCGCTAACCTGAGCACAGTAATTTGAATGAATTGATTGCTTATTCAAGAAGATCTATTAGCCTACCGGTTCTGGGTGGACCAGTCCACAACTTGCGTCTTCAGAATAAATGTGGACAATAGGGATCTTTTATTTTGTATCATTTTTGGATGAAATTTTACAAAGGTTACTCTGCCACTCAAAATTCAGATGTAGAATACCAAACAATAAATAAGAATCATTTGAAATTACTTCCCAATATAATGGAAAAATAATTCTCAAATTAGACTCACCTGTATAGTAGAGAGTCATAATCTGTGAGACATACATATTGTACTGGATCTTTTTAATAGGTTGACTAGAAATGTTTGCTTATATCAGTGTTGAGGGTAATGCTCTTTCCTCCTGGCCTCATGCCATACTTATTTGGAAGTCCTACGTGACCAATTAAAAGTTTCCTACACCTACACAAGACCTTCCCTGGGGCCATGACACTTTCGAAGGCAAGTCACACTTGTCAGGGGAACACAGGTTTAAGGGTTTCTTAAGAGTAAATGATTTGGGGCTGGCCCCGTGGCTGAGTGGTTAAGTTCACACGCTCCGCTGCAGGCGGTCCAGTGTTTAATTGGTTCAAATCCTGGGCGTGGACATGGCACCACTCATCAGGCCACCCTGAGGCCGCGTCCCACATGCCACAACTAGAAGGATCCACAACTAAGAATATACAACTATGTACCGGGGGGCTTTGGGGAGAAAAAGGAAAAAAATAAAATCTTAAAGAAAAAAAAGAGTAAATGATTCAATGAACTAATTTAACACCCAGGTTTTGCTAAAGGCAAAATAACCCTGAATGGGAAGGTGAAGAGATATGGCACTGTGAGGATAATAGCAAATGCAAGGACTTTTGAAAAGCAAAATCAGGAGTTCCACTCCTTAAACTGAACAAATATGACTTAACTGCCTGAAATATAGATTTTTCATTTTTTTAACTGTTGGATGATGATAATAGATTTTATTTATTAAGCATTTCTACATGCTAGCAAATATGCTCAGCATTTTACATATATTTCATGTAATTTATTTAATCCTTAAAACAGCCCTTTGACCTGTGAACTTCTGCATTCCAGAATGCAGACAATGTTAACATTTTTAAGCAACATACCCATATTTAACCGTCCTGAGGTAGCAGAGTGGAGGAATTTATGTCTAAATCACCTCACTTTGTGGTTCTCAAGCTTCAGGGAACATTTAAATCACTCAAAGGGATTGTTAGTTACACGCTGAGAAATATGTCCTTAAATGAGTCATGTAAAGTTGAATTTTGACTCTATCCTTAGCTGATCTTCATTACTTTGATAGCCTCTAATCTCATTGATTCAATTTTATGTGTTTTTAAATCCTTTTTCTATTCCTTATACATTTCACGATCTTAGATTAGCGTTATAAGTGAGCTTCATGTTCATCTTCTATAAAATATGCATAATAACGTTGCTTACTCAGTAGGATTATTAGAAAGATTAAATAAAATATTTGTAAATTACTTAGAAGAGTATCTGGCCCTTTGTAAATCATGTATCAATATTCACTGTTATCATCATCATGATTTTTTCCAATGTGAAAAAAAAATGTATCTTGGAAGCAGGGCTTATGTTGATTCCAGCCCAAGTGTTATGAAAAATTACCTAAAAAAGAAAATAAGCAAAAGTGCGTCTGATTTTGACTTACTATTTACTAATAATCAGGGCCCAGAATCTGTGAAGTTGCATATTAATGTATATATTTGTGCCCAGTACAGATGCAAATAATTTATGTCTAGTAATAAAGTAAGAAATTAACCAGTTTTACTAAAAACAAAAACTCAAGCGATGAGAAGTTTTTTTCCTCCTGACCTTAAATGTGTGGTGTCTTTTCCAATACCACTTTTCCAACATTCTGACATCAACTGGATATCCTACAATTTAATCAAATCTGATACTACCTGGAGTCAGTGCAGACCCCACAGGCTTCAGGGCTCAGTCCCACAAGACTGCCTCCTTCAGATGCTTGTCACAAGTATCAGGTTCTGAGGTCACCCACTATAGGGGAGGAAGACATTTCCTCTACCCGCTCTGGGTTCTTCTGGCCAGACAATGAATTAAATTCACATGAGACAGAATAACAGGAGAAAATTAAACAAAGCCTTATAACATGTATACATGGGAGAGGCTCAGGCAAACTGAGCAACTCAGCCAACTGGCCGAGGCTGCCTGTTTAAGTATCTTCAGCTACAGACAAGGAGGACTTTGGGGTAGTGGTTTGGGTCTTCAGAGGGGAAGAAGGCAACCCACATGGAAATGGAAAAGTAAATGTTTGGCAAATAGAACTTTGATAATAGTGGACTTAGCAAGGATCCTCCCAGTCTACCAGAACCCAAAGTTATCTGTGCTTTAAGTCATACTTAGCTTAAATCTGGAAACACAAAACATTAAAAATCAGCAATATTTCAAACAAAAAGTCACAAAAATTATAATCACCCTTATCAGTTCATTCAGTCCCTTGTAATCAACTCTTGCTCTTGATCTTATATTAGCAAGCATGGGAACGGCACCCATGGGCAGTGAAGGCTACAAGCATGGGAAGAGGACCCATGGGCAGTGAAGGGATGCAATGTGTTGAGAGTTAGGGCTAAATTTATAAGGCATGGGGATGTGACTTATTTTTACTAGACAAAGGAAAGATAATGTAAAAAAATCATTAAAATGGTATCAGTGCAGGTCGGGTCTGGTTACTGTGTGATCGTATAACTTTAGATGCGATTCAGGTCATATAGATCAGCATGCAGGCCAGGATGACTTGGGCTTCTCTCCCTGGGGCAGCCTTGATTCACATCAGTGACCCACAAGTGGATCTTTTTGCCTCAGGTCACTCGTGCAAATAGAACAAGATGAGGTTTGGAATAGCAGAGCAGAAAATTTATTCATTGATCAAGGAATGGAGAAGCAGAGCTTGTGCTCTGAAAACCTTCTCCTCAGAGACAGGGTAATGGGGACTTTTTAAAAGGCAAGGGGTCATGGCATCATCAGGGTTCTGGGAAAGGGGCAGCGACTTCCAGGAACAGTTGGCGCATGCATAGTTCTCCAAACTCCTTTGTGCATGGCACCAAATGTGCCTAACAAGGTACACATGGCAGGGGGAGGTTAGGTCACCTCCAATCCCTCTGTGCAGGTGCTGCTTTCATGGTCAGAGTTAGAGATGGTTTAGAGCACTTTTCAGTCACAGTTTATCTGAGGCAGAAGCCTAGCTCAACTGAAAAACATCTCAAAGGGGAATATTAGATATAGCCCAATGCTAAGTTTTTCTCTTAAAAATACATAGTACACCAGGGATGTGTATGAGTGACATAATAACAGTTTTTCCTTTTGATAACTGGCATGTTCTGATAGGGGCATGGAGCTCTGCTTCTTGGGTGGATTTAGCTTATGAGAGATTTCTTCTCTCAAGTAGTTTGTATGGGGCAGTAACAGCATTGCCAGCTGGGAAATTCTTTTTTCTATTTTTACAGTATGACACATCAACCAACAAAATTAGATCAGAATTGGTCAAAATGGCATCTTGTAAATCAGGATGCATTGTCACAAATTAGATCATTATCATCTTGCAGTCATGGGGCTTGCCTTCATCAGGCAGAGGTAGGAACACAGAGGATTAGGAACGTTGCAATATTTAAGATATAGACTACATGGTGAAAGTGGAAGGATCTCATAAGGGGTTAGTATGCCCACAGAGAAATGTTGAGTCAATTCAGAAATTAAAAGACTTTGGACAGCATGTGGAGTTTGTGACTAAATGTCATTTCCTGGGGTTAAATCTGCTGAGGCTTCTACTAACTTTGCAGCTGAGGCTATAACCATAAGACAGTTGGGATATTTTGTTGAGGATCTTTGCATCAATGTTCATCAGTGATATTGGCCCGTAATTTTCTTTTTTTGTGTTTTCCTTGTCTGGTTTTTGTATCAGGACCATGTGGGCTTTGTAGAATAAGGTAGGAAGCCTCCCCTCCTCTTCAATGTTTTGGAACAGTTTGAGAAGGATAGGTATTAAGTCTTCTTTGAATGTTTGGTAGAATTTACCAGGGAAGCCATTTGGTCCTGGACTTTTGTTTTTTGGGAGATTTTTGATTGCCGTTTCAATCTCCTTACTGGTGATTAGTCTATTCAAATTCTCTACTTCTTCTAGATTCAGTTTTGGAAAGGTGTATGATTATAAGAATTTACCCCCTTCTTCTAGATTATCCAATTTGTTGGCGTATAACTTTTCAAAGTATTCTCTTATAATCTTTTGTATTTCTGAGATGTCTGTTGTAATCTCTCCTCTTTCATTTCTGATTTTATTTATCTGAGCCATCTCTCTTTTTTTCTTAGTGAGTCTAGCTAAAGGTTTGTCAATTTTGTTTATCTTTTCAAAGAACCAGCTCTTGATTTCATTGATTCTGTCTATTTTTTTTAGTCTCTATTTTGTTTATTTCTGCTCTGATTTTTATTATTTCCTTTCTTCTGCTGACTTTGGGCTTTGTTTGTTCTTCTTTGTCCAGTTCCATTAGGTGCACTGTTAGATTATTTATTTGAGATTTTTCTCGTTTGTTGAGATAGGCCTGGAGCGCTATACACTTTCCTCTTAGATCCGCTTTTGCTGTATCCCATAGATTTTAGCATGTCATATTTTCATTTTCATTCGTCTCCAGGAGTTTTTTGATTTCTCCTTTGATTTCTTAATTGAACCAATCATTGGTCAGTAGCGTTTTGTTTAATCTCCACATTTTTGTGGCTTTTCTGATTCTCTTCCTGTGGTTGATTTCTAGTTTCATACGTTTGTGGTCAGAAAAGATGCTTTGTATTATTTTCATCTTCTTAAATTTACTGAGGCTTGTTTTGTGGCCTAATATGTGATCAGTCCTGGAGTACGGTCCAAGTGCATTTGAAAAGAATGTGTATTCTGTAGTTTTGGATGGAATGTTCTATATATATCTAGTAAGTCCATCTGATCTAATGTGTCGTTTAAGGCCAACATTTCTTTATTGATCTTCTTTTTGGATGATGTATCCATTGGTGTAAGTGGAGTGTCCCCTACTATTGCTGTGTTACTGTCTATTTCTCCTTTTATGTCTGTTAATAGTTGCTTTATATATTTAGGTGATCCTATGTTGAGTGCATAGATATTCACAAGTGTCATATCTTCTTGTTGACTTGTTCCCTTTATCATTATGTAGTGCCCTTCTTTGTCTCTTGTTATAGCTTTTGTTTTAAAGTTTATTTTTGGGGCCGGCCCAGTGACACAGTGGTTAAGTGCGCACATTCTGCTTCGACAGTCTGGGGTTCGCTGGTTAGGCTCCCTGGTGCAGACATGCCACTGCTTGGCACAATATGCTGTGGTAGGTGTCCCACATATAAGGTGGAGGAAGATGGGCATGGATGTTAGCTCAGGGCCAGTCTTCCTTGGCAAAAAGAGGAGGATTGGCAGCAGTTAGCTCAAGGTTAGTCTTCCTCAAAAAAAAAGTTTGATATAAATATTGCTACCCTTGCTTTCTTTATTTCCCACTTGCATGGAGTATCTTTTTCCATCCTTTCACTTTCAGTTTGGGAGTGTCTTTAGGACTGAAGTGTGTCTCTTGTATGCAGCATATATATGAGTCTTGTTTTTTATCCAATTGACTACCCTGTGTCTTGATTGGAGCATTTAGTCCATTGACATTTAAAGTATTGATACATATGTGTTTATTACCATTTTGTTGCCTTTTTTCTGGGTGTTTTAGAAGTTATTCTCTGTTCCTTTCTTCTTCTCTTGCTCTCTTCCCTTGTGCTTTGATGGCTTTCTTTAGTAATATGCTTGATTTCTTTCCTCTTACTTATTTGTTTACTTATTATAGGTTTCTTGTTTGTGATTACCATGAGGTCTCTATATAATATTCTAGGTATATAGCAATCTATATTGAATTGATAATCTCTTGAGCTTGACCTTTCCAAAAGCTCTGGTCTTTTACTCCCCTCCTCCGTTTTATGTTTTTGAAATTATATCTAATCTCTTGTTTTGCATGTGTCTATTCATTAGCCTCTTATCACTGTAATAGATAATCTTAGTACTTTTGTCTTTTAACCTATAGATCATCTTCATAGTTGGTTGATCTACTACCTTACTGTATTTTTGCCTTTACCAGTGATTTTATTGCCTGTTTTTTAAATAATTTTTTTATCCCTACTTGTGATCTTCTCTTTCCCACTTAAATAAGTTCCTACAACATTTCTTGTAGAACTTGTTTCTTGGTGATAAACTCCTTTAATTTTTGCTTGTCTTAGAAGCTCTTTATCTCTCCTTCTATTCTGAATGACAATCTTGCTGGATTGAGTATTCTTGGCTGTAGGGTTTTTCCTTTCAGCACTTTAAACATGTCTTGTCACTGTCTTCTTGCCTGTAGTGTTTTGGCTGAGAAGTCCACCATTAGCCTTATAGGCTGTCCTTTGTATGTCACTTGTTGCCTTTCTCTTGCCACTTTTAGAATTGTCTCTTTATCTTTAATTTTGGACATTTTAATTATAATGTATCTTGGTGTGGGCCTCTTGGTATTGATCTGGTTTGGTGGTCTCTGTGCTTCCTGTACTTGAATGTCTGTTTGTTTCCTTCCTTATGTTAGGAAAGTTTTCAGCTATTATTTCTTCAAATAGATTCTTTTCCCCTTTGTCTTCCTCTTCTCCTTCTGGGACACCTATCGTACGAATGTTAGTGTGCTTGATATTATCCCAGAGTTCAATTAGACGGTCCTCATTCTGTCTAATTCTTTTTTCTTTTATCTGTTCAGCGTGGGCGATTTCCTCTAGTCTTTCTTCCACCTCACTGATCCATTCTCCTGCATCATCTACTCTGGTATTGCACCCTTCTAGTGAATTTTTCATTTCCATTATTATATTCTTCATTTCTGATTGGTTCTCGTTTATATTTTCCAATTCTTTGTTGACATTCTCACTGTGTTCATCCAGTTTTCTCCCAATATCAGTGAGCATCTTTATGAGTTTTTGTTTGAACTCTTTGTTGGGTAAATTGCTTATTTCTGTTTCATTTTCTCCTTTTTCTGTTTTTTCCCCCCTGTTTCCTTGCTTGAAATGTATTCCTTTGCTTCCTTATTATGCGTCTTTCTCTGTGTTTATGTCTATGTATTAGGTGAGTCAGCCATGTTTCCTGAGCTTGGAGAAGTGTTCTTATGTATAAGATGACTTTTGAGGCTCAGCAGTGTGCTTCCCGCTCATCACCAGTCCAAATAATCCAGGAGTGACCCCTATTTTGGCTACTTGTGTCCTGCTGTGTCAGGGTTGCTCTTACTGCAGAGACCCAGGGACTCTAGTCTTTCCTTCCCTGGCAGGCTGTTTGTAAATTGGGTTTGGGGAGTCCAAGCACCATTGACTGCAAGGTCTAATGGCACACTCCTGTTGCAGTATTCCTGTTAACTGAGTATGTACCCTGTGTAGCTGGCCGCTAGGCTCAAGGGCTTATAGTTGTTATAGGCCTCAGGCCTGTAAGGCTGTTGTCAGCTCTCTTAGGACTGCAGCTGGCTGGGGCTAGCTCTGGCATGGGAACACCCAATTCTTTCAGGCTTTGGAAGGTCGAGCCAATCCTCTTTGTGGCTGATTGTGAAGCACAGGTCTTCTGCTGCTGATAATCCCCACCCCCACAGGTCCAGACACATTGTCGACACAGCCTGGTCCATGCACACTTCCTGATCCCCTGGAGGATACCCAGTTGCCCCACTGCAAAGGCACCCACATCTCCACCAATGCCCAATGCCCCCCCCCCACATTTCACCTAGTCCTCACACCAGCCATGCCCCACAGAAGTGGACACATTTGCCTGCCTGGAGAGGATCAAGGCACCCAGCCTATCCAGGCTGACAAGTAGCCTGAGGGCTTGCTGTTGTGTGGGGCCAGTCTCTAGGGTGGGTTTCCTGCCTTGGCTGGGCTGGATTAAATCTGTGCTCTAGTGGGCTATCAGGACAGGGGAAGAACTTCAACTGCATCTGCCAGCATTTGTGTCAGCATGCCTGTACTAGGTCACAAACATGGCTGTCACTAAAGTCTCAGTCTCTGGAGAGGTCTCACCTCTCACCGAGATGCACCCAGAGCCTACCAGGTGAGGCTCTTTTCACCAAAGGTCTGTGCAGCTGTTATTTTGGTGATTTTAGGTTGCTCTCTAAGACTGCTGAATTTGAGCATGGGCCCTTTAAGAGGCAGATTTTTTCGGCTTTCATCCAATAGTTTTTCTTGGTGTATTCCCCTGTTGCAGTTAATAGCCAGTGAAGCCAGATAGTAGGATATTCGTCTCAGTTGTGCTGAGTCTGAAGGATGCTTATAGTGATAACATACGCCTGATAAGATCTCCACTTCTCCAGGGAGGGCTGCATACCTTAGGGTTGTTCCTGCCTGGCCGACTGTGAAGGTCTGTGGCTTGTGAAGATGGCTTTTTTCTCTCCAGAAGGAATTTCTGCCTCTTCCACCTCAGTCAGGAATGTCCCTTGTTGTGGGGGTTCTTTTTATCTAGTTTTCACTTTTTTTCTCCAGGGTAATTTTTCCAAGAATAACTGTAACCTGGCTGTATTTGTGGGAGGAGGTGAGTTCTGAGTCTGCCTACACTACCATCTTGACAAGATTCCCTTTAGTTGTAAGCTACTGATAGATTTGAAATTTATGCCATGTTTAATAGACAGTTAATTGATGTTCCTCCTCCCAGTGGAGAACTGGTTTTGCTTCATTTGCAATTCAGCTAAATATTTCTCTACACAGTAAACTTGTACTGGTTTGACATTTCCATTAAGCTGGCTATAGCATCTATCTAATTGCCTCAGAACCTATGGGTAAAATAAATCCTTGAACATGAGTCTGCTTTTATATTGTATGAGTCATATTTTTACCTTTTTCTGAAAATTACCTGCTAATAATATGCATGATAGAAGTGGCGTTTGTAGAACAAGAATCCATAGCTGTAGTAAAAATTGAAAAATAAAAAACTTGACTAGAGCAGTATAAGGAGTGATTGACAAGAAGAAGAGAAAGGAAAGATAAGACAATAAATAAAATGTTGTGTCTATTCAAGGAAGAGGAACACACAGAGCATTAAGGGAGGAAGAAAAAGCAGTAGTTATCAAGCAATGATTGGAAAAGAAAGTCATTCACCTAACGGAGAGGGCAATTCTATTCTATTCTGTTCTGCCTCGCAGTTTTGCACAATTTCTATTCTTAATGTTTTAACATTATGTAGAAAAAAATTACTGTGAAACCAAATGCACTGGAAATTAAGGAGATGACTTTATCCAGGCTATTGCAATAGAAAGAACATTCCTTAATGAGTGTCAAGTGACAAAAATAAAATGTTTTAGCAATGAGTTTGATGCCTTTTTTTAAAGGGAAAACAATCCATAGATTGGGGGAGTCCAGTGCCTCACAAGCAGAGAAGTGCTCTTCCTAGGGTTGTTTGGGCAACAGCAAATTTCATAAAGCATCAGAAGCAGCACTGCAGAAGCAGGGCACGCTTGGCTGAGGTTGCATATCTGACCTTATGTAGAAACATCTGGGAACAATAAAATCAGTATACACCCCAGAGTTGGCTTAGCGTTTGGGGATTGGCAGACTGGATGTACTGCTTCTGGTTGAGTAGAGCATTTACAGGGAAAGAAAACTTGGTTTGCTGATATGGCACCCTGGGCAGGAGTGGCTCCATCTTGGGTGTAGAAGTTTACTTCAACAAGAGGAATATATTCTAGAAAAGGAATGAGCCTGGGGATTTACAGAGCAGCTAAACAAGAGATATATGAGTCTGAGGAACAGGAGAGAGGGGACTTATCTGAGTGATCTGGGGAAGAGCTATTCTTCAAAGTCAGCCCTTTCCTGGGGCACAAAAGGGTGGTGGAGATTTCTCACCTGTTGCTGTTTTCTGGGAACATAGGACTCAGGTAAAATAAACTTTTCTCTGGCTTAGACCCATTGAGTTGAGTCTCTTACACAATTCCACAGCAACTACCTTTACTGGTGACCCCACATCAGAAGATGATCAGAGGTATTTAAAACAAAACAACAGGACTCAATGGAGTCAACTATACTAAGTCCCATGTCACCAAAATGAGACAACCTACTCACAGTTTCAGCTTTCCCAGAAGTGGAATCTTACACAAGACGATCAGGAATCACCTGATCAGCACCAGTTAGGTAATCTGCCTGAGAAATCCCTGCCAACCCTTGTAAGGAAATCGACCTTGCAACAACCAATCTGCCTTTTCTTAGTATGACTTCCGTATTCCTTCTTCCTTCTGTGTATGAAACTATATCATTTTGTACATCACCTCAGAGCTTCTTTCAATCTGCTAGATTGGATGGTGCATGATTCATGAATTACCGAATAAAGCCAATAAGGTCTTTAAAGTTTATTCTCTTGAATTTTGTTCTTTAGCAGACTAAACACAACAAAAATCCCTCACCACTGTGCACACTAACTCCTGGTATTCACTCGAGTTATGGAAACCTTATTTGTTCTCTCCAGGACATTTTTCCAGAGACAGGAATGCTGGAAAACTGTGACCTCAGAGCCCACGGGGCTGCTCTGCTGATTCACACAGGATGACTAGTAAGTTCTTCCCAAGAAGAAGATAAGTATGGATAAGTCCTGGGAGCCCCACCCCAATTCTTTATTATATCTCTCTCTTAGTTGGTTTGGTACCAAGGTGGTATTGTGGAGTTCTATAAATCTTGGGACTGTCAGGCAGATAACTCTCATTCTCTTATTCAGCATCAGCCCATCTACATCACTGTTTCTTAAAAACGGCAGTTTTGAGTATTCAGACCAGGGTCCCCTTGAAGCACAGGAATTCCCCTTCCAGTAGACCTGGTTTTGCTTATGCTTAAATGATCCCACTGGGGATGGTGACCCTGAAGGTGAGGTGAGGTGAAGGAGTGAGGAGGTTAGAAAGGAAAGGGTGGGAATACAGTCCGCCTAGGAAAAGAGGCTCTGAAACTGAGGACAGAGAATTGAAGTGATGGCAGACACATGAGGAGCCCCTTCAGCCTAGCTCTTCTCATTATTCCCTCCCCATTTCGTTTAGCCTATGAATCCAATTTCAGCTATTCCTGTCCTCTGTATGCATGCAATGAGAGTTGTGGGTGACCTATTTCCTACATTCTTAAAATAGGGTCTGAGGGCCAGCAGTGAGTGAGTGAGTGAGGGTATCACCTGGGAAGTGTGCAGAAAGGCAGAATCTCTGGACCCTCCCAATAGCTACTGAATAAGAATCTGCAATTAACAATTATCCCAGGTAATTCACTTTTACATTAAGGGAGAGAAATCCTTGGCAGGGTTCATGATGAGCTACCTCAAAATATGGCACTTTGGCATATTGACTATTTTGAGCCAAAGGAATTTGTAAAACAGCAGGTACAAGAAGGACTTTCTGACCTTCCCTTAAAGCAGGTCATACGACCTTCATGTGAAAGGTGCCCCCCACACCTAGAGGAAAGGACTATAGTTATTTTCAAGATGGAGGTATGTGGAGAGGAACCTGAACAAACAGCCCTTGCTACAATTCTCCAATTCGTTACATTTAGCTCCTACCTCCTTTGTCATACCATATTTCTCCACCTCTGTTAACTCTTCATCAAATCCATCATAAAAATCACTTCTTTGGACCTTTAAGGCTCCTGTGTCACATAAAATTTATATTAAATAAATCTGTATGCTTTTCTCTGTTAATCTATCTTTGTCAGCTAAAATTTCAAATCCATACAGGAACCCTAAGAGGTTCCAGGGAAACATTTCCCCTCATACACTCCGGACTGTATTGTGTAAGGAACAGAAGCCCAGTCATGCTCTTTAGCTCTAAAGGGTCTTGGACACTACTTGTTATACACTTTTGGATTTTTGCTCTTTAGAAATTCATGTAGCAATAGAAACAGCAGGAAATGACAGTCACAGAACTTGGAGTAAATCTCGGATTCAATTCTATTTGAGTGAATGGTTTAACCTCCAAGCTTCAAGTATCACATGGGTAAAACAGGGACAGTGAGCGTCATGCTGACCTCCCACAAAACGCAGAGACGATTAGACGAATTGTGAGCACTTGACTCAGAGCAGGAACTTAATAAACACCAGGTCCTTCTCATTAATGAAAACATACCTGAGAAATAATGATGCTTTAATATTTAAATTACACATACATCATTGCTATAGGTTAACTTCTTCGTTTATCAGAATCTTCACCAGACATTATGGCAAATGCTAAATGTTGGGAACCAAGGTAAAAGAAACAACACAATTTTTAAAGCCTTTTGACGGGAATTTAGGAAATAATAGAAAACAACCAGCCATGCTGACTTCCCCTGTTTAATGGCTGTCAGCCAAGAGAAGTGGTTGATTGTGATCATTCTGTCTAAAATCCTAAGAAAGTTGTTGATTAATCAAAACAAGTATGGAAACAAAGTCTGTTGGAGACAAGCAGTTTCCTCTTTGGCACTCTGGTATAGGATATGGGAACTTATCTTTATAACCACACACTTATCCTGCTTTGTCCTTTTGTCCTGCTTTACAGATCATATAAAGGAGTTTTGGATGATGTGTGTTGTGCAGTTCATTCATCAGAACACTTAATGTTGTAACTGGAACAGTCTTATGGTAGTCTGGGTAAAGACATAGGTTTGGAAGCTCAGGTCAAGCCCAGATTTGGCCCAACAGCTCCAGATGCCATCACTGGTCCCTAACTGAAATGACAATCAGCTTGGTGATGCCCGTCTCTCCCCTTTGCCCTTACTTCTTTCCTACCTCTCTGTCACCCAGCAGCAGCCTCCTCAGTGCCCCCTTCACCTCTTTGTTTCTGAGGGTGTAGATCAGGGGGTTCAGCAGGGGGGTGATGATGTTGTAGAAGAGGGTGAGGAACTTGCCCTGGTCTTGTGAAGAACTGTTCCCAGGTTGCATGTACATGTACATGATGTTTCCGTAGAAAAGTGAGACCACTGTGAGATGGGAGCCACTTGTGTTGAAGGCCTTTTGCCTCCCTGACACTGACTGAATTTGTAACACTGCCCTCATGATGTAGCCATAGGAGACCAGGATAAATACCAGGGGTGACAGCACAATGCCCACTGCCAGGACAAAGACAGTGCCCTCAATGGCAGCTGTGTTGACACAGGCCATCCTGATTAGGGCAGGCATCTCACACAGGAAGTGGTCCACATGGTGGTTCCCACAGCGTGGTAAGAGCAGGGTGACTGGGGACATGGCCAAGGAGTTGGCCATCCCACAGCCCCAGGCCACCGACACCAAGGCCATGCAGAGGCATGGATTCATGATCACCATGTAGTGAAGGGGCTTGCAGACTGCAACAAAGCGGTCATATGCCATGACGGCCAGGAGCAGACACTCCACACCACCCAGACCCAGGAATAGGAAGAGCTGGATAGCACAGCCTGTGTAGCTGATGGTCTTGTCACCTCCACTCAGGTTATAGAGCAGCTGGGGGATGGAGCTTGTGGTAAAACTGAGGTCCAGGAAGGAGAGGTGGGTGAGGAAGAAGTACATGGGAGTGTGGAGGTGGAAGTCCAGCCGGGACACCAGGATGATGATGGTATTGCCCACAAGTGTCAGGAGATATGCAATCAAGATGACCACAAAGAGGATTCTCTCCAGATGAGGGCGGTCAGAAAACCCCAAAAGAATGAAATTTCCCTGAGTGCTGCCATTGGTTCCATCCATTTCTACTGCAACTGAAGAGAAATATGGATACTAATAATGGTAACAGTATATATAAGGGATCACTTACTATGAGCTAGGTGTTCTATGCTGTTTACATTTATTTATTCATTTAACCTCAACCACAGTGATAAGAAGTTGACACTCCTATTATCTCTGGCTTACAGAAAAGGAAATTGAGGCAGATAAGTGTTGAGCTGAGCAAATTAAAGAAAGGGGCATAACTGATTCTGAACCCAGGAAGGAGGGTTAGAATCTTTACCCTTCACTGCTGGTACTGACTCTAATTCCAATGACAGGAAAGACAAATCCTGCTGTGACCCACCCACTGATTCTTCTCAAGACACAAGTTCCTACACTCCTGCTAAAGCCTCAAAGCCCAAAAGAGAACCCCGGAATCATCAAGTAATAGTATTTAGGAAATACTCGTTATATGGAGAATGCCCCCAAGACACACTTCATTCATCTGATCATCATTCTTGAGGTAAAGTACCTGAGTAAAGAGATGATGCATGAGGCAGTAGAATATGACTAAAGCAACATACACATGAAGAGAATCTCCCTCTCTCTTTTTCTCACTTGGGTCTGGTATTGAAAAAAAAAAAGGTTTTTTTTCCTTCTAAGTACTATATACTGCTTGAGGAAAAAACAATCACAAATCTTTGCCACAGATAATAAAAGTTTAATGCTACAATTCACATATATATGCAGAAACTTCTTTCAAATTGCAATTCCAAGAATGCATGACATTCAAAGCAAAGCATGTCTGAGGACATAAACCACTAGTCTTACAGACTGATAGAGAGCCCCCATGTCCCCTGTTACAATCCCTTAGCCAACAGCTACAATTATGAGATCTTGGAAAGCTCATTTACCTTTTCATAGTTTTCTCTTCTAAAATGGTACTAATCAAACTACCTCATTTGTTTTACAGACATGTTTTGAGATTTTTTCTTAATATGAAAGACAGTAAATATGAAAGTTTATATGTGTGTTACATCAAGCTGATGTGTCATACAAACAGGGAATGAGAAAATAAGCCTATGAGAGTAGTCAGGGAAATTCTGGGGAAAAAAACCAATTATAATGAGGAGAAACTATCCTTACTATATATCTAAAGATACTTTGATAATATAATAATTGAAACATCATCATTGACCAGGCATTTGAGGTGTGGGGAATGTGAATCACATATTAACTCCATTCACCCAAACTAGTCACAATTCAAACATTTAAACATTTAAAAAAATACAACTACTATATGAAAGCATAATAGTCGTTCTCTTTCTTTTTTTTCCTGGTTACCTTGGATTTGGGTAGATCTCGCTAGGCAACTTGCAATTCTCAAAAGCTCTGAAGCAAAATATAGATAAATTTTTATATTTCTTAAAAAGACTACACTGTAAGAAATACAATTAACAAAGTCTAAAGAATAATGATTATACTAGAGAAATTCAACATGACAATTGAAAAGCTGCCATGTTTAATAATTTTTTCAAGAAATTGGCTAGAAAACATGTAACAAGAAATAGACAATGATCTGAAGAAGAGGTCCACAGACAAAAGATTTACAAAAACTTGACTTAAAAGCATTAAATTATTCCCACTGATGATTAAGGATATAAATTTAGAATATAAATATAAAAGTATTTTCTTTCTAGATAGGTAAGTATTTAAAAATATAGTATATACAGAGTTGGGAAAAGTGTAGGAAAATAAGCCCATTGACTCTTGATAAGAATTTAAATTGGCATAGTATCTTTGGTGGGATCTTAAAAAACATCGTTAATTAAATTGCGCATATATTTTAACATTGTACATATTATTTTAACAAAAGAAACATTTGTCTTCCGTAACATTTAAAATCGTGTTTTTTATGACCCACTAAGTCTGCATCTAGGGATGTGTCCTTCACTTATTAAGCTGCAACATGTGATTACACCTCCTCAAGAATCTTCATACAGCGTTGACTGAACTGGATAATACTCAGTAACAATATATATGTTTGAAGTTATTGAAATAATTTAATAAATAGCAACTTTAAGAACTAGAAAAAAAAACTACTAAATTGAAATAAGTATATGTATACGACTTCTCTGATTTTTTTCTCAAAAATCCTAATAATTTCAAACAAGTGGAAAGCAAAATATAATGTTTAGTGAGATTATATGTAGTGCAATCCCATTTTTTCTGGTCACAACCTCTCTCTACATATGTATATTTATATTAAAATTGAAACAATATCTGGAAGCATACCTTGAATTGTTAAAAAAAAGACACTTCTAGAGATTGAGATGGGGTTTAAGGTAGATTTTCAATTTTACATGATCCTTTATTTATTAAATAATTAATAATTGAATTGTGAAATTTTAAAAAATGCATATGCATGTATGTATAGTATATTATTTAGAAAATTTCCCTATGAATGATTTTTTTAGTCTATTAATATATCCTTTTAACTTTCTCATTCCTCTTTTACAGAGATAATTGTCCCATCCCTCTTAAAATTTTTCTTTTTTAACTACAGACTGGAAAAGGAATAAAAGTAGAAAGAAGTTCAGGGAGTTAGGAAGGAAAACAGACTGAAATAAATTTTTAATCACCTTAATAAAGTCCGTGTTTCACAACAAACAACTGCACCATTTCATTGTCTTAAAATTGTGAACCCTATGAAATAAGAGAAAAGTGAAAATGAGGAGCTGAAAATAAGCCAAACTCAGTGAAAGGGCATGAGTTTAGTTTTCATGATAACTTGAGCTCCCACCTCCTTCTGAGCTGGTCTTCTCAACTTTGATGTAGAAGGAAGAATGGCTTCTTTACAGGAAGATTTGCAACAATTGAAAGAGAATGGTCTTGTTAATACCTCATATCTTTCCAGCTCTTAACCAAGATACTGCTCTTTCCTCCTCTTGGAACAAGACAGGAGCACTTGTCTTGCCATCAGTCCTGCTGCTAACACATGCCTCTTTCCATGGAAGAAACAGATCTCTCACCTGGAACACAGAGGGCCTTCACTTTCTGAATGGTTCTATTTTTTCTATTTTTATGGTTCTATTTTTAATACTGGTCCAGTATTAACAGCCTCCTACCCTCCCCGCCTTTCCTCTTGCTGTTTACACTTTATAAGTACCTTCTACAGCTGCTGTAAATATCTTCATATTTAACCTAATTGTTCACCTGTTCTTTCACATAGCAAATTTTATGGTCTGACATGTGGATTAATTACCAGTTTCCTGGTGAGAGGAGAGATAGGGCAATATTCGTCCTTTTGTCTTCTACACATGGACTCAGTGTAGCATCTCAAAGAATGAATAACTAATTGCTAAATGTGGCAGTTCAAGTCTTTCCTACCTTAGGGAAGCATTTACTTTTCATTGCTCAAAGCTAGAAAAGCTGAAAGGTATCATCAAGTACCAAACTGGAGAGACCTGAGCTCTCCTCACACACGTGTGTAGTAACACATGGAAAGGTCATGCAATGAAATGAAACCAGTGCCTGACAACTCGTGGTTTTTCAGGCATGAGTTTGCCTGGAATTGAAGAAGGCAGAGCATCTCACCTGCACGAAGGGAACTATTGCTTTGTAAAACGTCTGTTCAACGTGTGTGATTGGGAGTGAGTGTGCTGACAGTGTGCCACAGGGTAAAATATATGTTTCCCTGCAGCTGCCGGTCAAACAATATGAACACTATTGACCCCAAATGCACCTGCTACCTCAGAAATGCCCACACTCAAACTAAAAGTCAGCAAAATGAACTTTTTTCAGTTTCTAGAGGGTGAGCGGTCATGTTGTTAAAGACTTTAGTTTATTTGAAAAGCATCTTTAATCTTGAAGATTAGAGTTTTAAACTCACAAAAAGTGTGGCAACAATTACAGATGATATGAAATGGGATCAATGTTTTCAGACCAGGGAGCAGGCCAAGATCACCCCTGTCATCAGCTAACATTTTCCCATCTCCCCCCATGAGATTGATAGTACCCTTTTCAATGCTATTTTTTTCAATATGAAATTCACATTTCTGATTGCATTTTCTTACATCTGCATAAGTCTCAGTCTCTCTTGACAAATGCCAGTCTCAACATCAAAACCCTTCTAGTTTGTGTCTCTTCATATTTTGTCTCCTGAGTACTTTTATATTTCATCTTTTAAACATCATTTTGCACTGAAAAATTCATTGCTGTGTTAAAAGCAAATAGTATGAGTCACGATGTATGTGTTTGTGTGTAGATTTCTGTCATCATCCATAAACTTTCCAAGATCGAGGAGAAATTTCCTCATTTTCTTTTTTTCGTTCCCTTTGGGGGACTCCACATGGCTTTTTATATTTAACAAGCCAACAGGAAAGTGCACACTTCTGCTTTGAGCTTCTAAATCTAGAAATCTACTCACCATTTTTACTTGTAAGCTACAAAGAACCATTAAAGGTCAAAAGTTGGAAGGTGCAGATTTAGCCGGAAGACCACGGTGGGAATGTGCAATGCCCTCTCCTCCTGAGTGCACACAGGTGCTCCAGCCAGGTACGATTCTAGATGTGGGAGGAAATGAAAGTGCCACTGCTGGGTTTGGCCCACTCCTCAATAAGTGTCATGGACCATGATATTTGTGCAGCAATATTTATGGAAATGACAACATGATGCAACTCTCCCAAGAAAAGACTAGAGAGGGACCCTGACGGTGGTTTGAATTCATCAACAGCTCCAAGCTCTGGGGAAACTTCTAAACCCATGAGGCCATCAGTACATACACTGAAGTGTGCTGTAGGCATGTATCAGACTCTCCAATCTCCCATAGGGTCCACACAGAAAATGAGTACCATGAGAATTTGTCCCTCTATATAAAAATAATTTAATACATCGTTATGTAAAATAGGGGACTCATTCTATTGTTGTTTTGAAAACATAAGTACTGCTGGTCATGTGCTCCATTCCCCTGTTTCCAAGAATTCTCATGTGTCTAAGAAGCAATTGAGGCATAATTGGTCCCATCCTACCTGGAACACGATCATGCTTTTTTTCTTTTCTTAAATATACTGAAAATAAGGCAAAAGTAATTTGACCTTTTTTTAACTAAGAATTTTATGAATGAAAAAGATACCCATTGTCCTAGATAGTAAAAGAAATTCACAAGTATATCAATTAATACAAAGTTTATTATTACCTTAAGGAGCTAAAAGAGTGAACTATTTGTTTTATTTATTTTTATTTCTTTTGTCTTTGGATTTTAAAAGAAGATGTCAGCAGACCTGGCTTTATACTTTACTTTCAAAAACTAACAAGGGGGAAAGTGAGCAATATCATGAAACCCTGATTTATTAGATTGTGTATACGACCACCACATTTTAATGCTTTTGTAGAGGCAAAAATGACACCACAGAACTTAAACTTTTAAAAACAATAAGTAAATAAATTAATAGAAATAGAGTCCCTGGAATCAGTCAGGCAATCTTAGAGAAAAATAAGACTATTTTGAGTCAGTGTACTAAGGAATTTGTCAAAATTATAATTTGTGTACTTTGGAGAAGATATAGTCACAGAATCAGAGAGTAAAGAGCATATTCCATACAGGTGAATGTGTGGAACTTGTACATTTGTAGAATACGTATTCTATTCATATGCACACCACCTCCATGCTTCCCTCCTCCCCACATGATGAGAGAGCAGAGCCTCAGAGGGCCCCAGAAGCACACAGAAGATGTGAATGGTGTTTGGAGAGCAGATGGGTTTGATAGATCCCAGTGTTCCAAATTTCTCTGCCCTTTGGGACATTAACAGTTGAAATCACCAATTTGAATTTTCTTGGCTCTTTCTTCCTGTAACGAAGCTGTTTTACTTCCTGCTCTCTACCAGCTCCAAACATCACCCTCCTTCTGGTTCCCTTCATTCAGGGCCTTCCCCACATGCTAGAATCATTAGCTTATTAACTTATTAGTTTACTTGACAGACCAGTCACCTGATTGGGGGATGGGGGAAATGATCAAGTTAGTTATTTGAATAAATCATCCGGTATTCAGCTGAACTGTAGATACAGCTCTGGAGAGTTATATCTTCAGAAAAACTAGAATCTAATGTTGGAGGCTGACTTTTTAGTCACTATTTATTATTTTAGCTACTATAATGTTTTGGGCTAGAAAAATGTCTGATGTTTAATAACAGAGGGATGCACAGTAGAAGGGAAGAGGTGGGGAGGAGAGCAGACCCAAGACATCGCACAGGTAGAGGCTCTCCTGTGCAGCAGATGAAGAGGAGCACATAAAGCAGGAAAGAGTCAATTAAAAAAAAGGTTTTAGTCCATATAATTATATAGAATGTTCCTTACATTCCTGGTGACTACAACATTTTGAGAGGTGATGTATAGAATGAGTATGAAGACCCAGGGCTAGGCATTGGCCTCAGCCAGCTCCTTAGGGCCCTGCTCTGCTGGAATAGCCTGCTCTCTAGCACTCTCTGCCTGGTGGCTCACCCGCCTCCTCCAGCCACCTCAGCTGCAGTGGTTCCTCTTGGGCCAGGAAGCCACGACACTTCTCAAATCCAACCTAAAGTGCTGCTCTGCATTTCCACTTTATCCTTGAGTGACAAGGTAAATCAAATCATCAGTGATGGGGGCACAGTGTCTGGCTTCTGCCTCCACTTATGGGACAGTGAAGATGGAGAAGGCAATGTCTTGAGTGATTTCCCCTCTGTGAACAGATTGGGCACGTTTTAACAACATGCAGAAATAAGAGGCCACACATGTGAGAAGGGGCCTGGTAGAATTTGACTTTGTTCAGGATTAAGGAGCTCAGAATGTAAGGAGAGTGGAGCCCAGCATCCAAGAGGAGACTCACCAAACTGAACACAGGCAGCAAATCACAGAAGCAAAGAGCACAAGATGCTCAACGCGGGTTCTTCACTCGATTCTGGGGGTTGCTGGGCGGTGAGAGAAATCTCCCTTTAATAGTAAAGTAGCTTTACTTCCTGTCATAGATGCAAGAGGATGTGTCTTCCTGTTAGGTGTAATTGATAATGTATGATAAGGTGTGAGCGCTCCCCCTGCAGGCCTTCCTGACTTCAATTTACTTAGGGCTCCTTTTGTTAATTTCCACAGACATTGATATTAAATATCAGTAGATGTTAAAATTTACTATTAGAGTAGTAACTAGAATAAGCACTGTGTAGAAACTACAGAATTATTTGAAAAGACTAGAGAGATCCGGATTTGTAAACGTGAATAAGAAAAGACTTAGAGCTTGGAAAACATGAACATTTCTTTGTAAATGGTAATCATGAGAAGGTTAATATTCTCTGCAGAATTAATGCTGATTCTACCCAAATCTCGCATCTACAATTTTTGAGTAGACTTAAGGAACGCACTCTGATATAGCATTATTATATCTAAGTTTTATTTTCTTGGGAATGGTATGCGGAAAACTAGCTTTAAACTGAATATAAGAGGCAAATTGTTCCGCCACAGTCTCTCCACATTTTGGGTTCCCAGCCCCATTATTAAACGTACGTCTTCACTTGATTAAAATCCTAAGCTATTACCTTTTTAAAAACGTGATAATGTTTCACTCCAAATCCCACACTACTCAACTCCTTCCTCCAATTTCCATCTCTAACCCTTTCTACTACTCTCTAAACCACTAAATTCATATAATCCTGACCTCTTAAAATATACCAACTCTAAATTCCATATTCTGATCTGAAAGATACAACCCTGTTTATGTTCTCCTAACAATGCCCATTGATTTGGTTTATATATGATTGGATCGTATTGTTTATATTCTTTTGTGACTTGCTTATAGAATTGTTTATTATTTACATTTTAAAACTTCATCCATGCTGCTGTATCATGGGTTTATTTACTTTCTTTGTTGTGTAAGACTTGATTTCCTGGCTATACTATGATTTATTTATGCATTCTGTTGCTGATGAATACGTACGCTGTCTTCAGTTTTTAGCAGTTACAGGTAATGCTATCATGCTTTTTTGTACATGTGTCCTAGTAGTATGAACTTGTATATTCCGGGATCAATAAACATATCACAGAATCAATAAGTATCCTGTTATTATCTATGTAATTTTGTGGAATCTCTAGTGATGCCTTTATTTTCATTGTTGACAATGGCTATTTGTACGTTCTCTTTTATTTCTTGGTCAATTTCAGCAGACATTTATCAATATTATTCATATTTTCAAAGAACTGTCATCTGGCTTTGTTAGTCCTCCCCATTGTGTGTTTTGTTCCTTTTACTCTCTTTGCTTTTCATTTGTTGTTCTTTTATACTCTTTTAAAAGGATGTTTAACTCATTGATTTGAAATTTTAAAAATTATTTTAATCTACATATTTAAGCCTCCAAATTTCCTCTTAAGTCATGCCTTTAAAGTGTCCTACAGGTTTGATACATGAATTATTTTATTTTGGCCTAAATGTTATTTAAAACAATATTTTATAATCTACAGGAACATGAGACATTCTTATTTATTTTTTAAATTAGATTCTGAATTCAAACACTGTCGTCAGAGGCTTGAATCCTATGAAATTTGTTATGCTTTATTTTATGGCCCCTGCGTGATCGGTTTTTGTAAACTTTCCACATGTTCCACTGTTGTTAAGTGTATGGTTTTATGTGTCCATTAGGAACCGTGCTGTTTCATATTTTGTTAATTTACATCTATTTCTTCTGTCAACTACACAGAAGAGTGTATTATAATCTCCCAGTACTTTTTTTCCTCTTTAGTTCGCTCTTTTTTATATGATATGTTTTGGGGACATTGTTCTAGGTACATACAAATTTTAAATTGTATTTGTAAATTTTATTATTTTAAATGACTTTCTTTGTTCTTATTAATGTCTTTTTTCCTGATGAACCCACTTTCTTTAGGCTAGGATTTATTTGAAATATCTTTTCTCCATTTTTACTTCAAACTTCCTCTACCTTTGTAAAGGGTATTTACGATATTAAAATACCTAAACTCCCCTCATTGCTGTCAGCTGCTTTTACATCTCTCCCTTTACAAAGAAACCCTTAGTAAATGTAAGTATTGCTGCTTTTGTAATAAATATTATTTTATCTTATCCCACATATTTATCACTTTATTTGTTCTTCATCCTTTATGGCATATACCTTTCATCTGAGAGTCTACTGGTGTCAAATTCTCTTAATTTTGATTTATCAAAATATACTCTTTATTATTGAAATATATTTTTACTTCTTAAGAATTTTACCTCACAAGATCTTTCTAATTGTTTTATTTTGATCCAAGATTCTATTGAGAATAATACATTACATTTATTTATGGTTACTTTAGTCTTCTTTTATCTGAAATAATTCTCCAGAATTGTACTGCATTTAAATTTTAGCTAAATAAGTTAATTTTAACATAAAAATAAATTTTCTTTTTTCCAATGACTTGAGATTTCACCTACCAACACAAATACTAATTGTAATTGTGCCAATTTATGGACTTTTTATTATGTTGCATTATTTTATGATAGAGACTTTATAGGATAATTTAGTCTCAGGAAGGTCTAGTCCCTGATATTTTCCTTATTTTTAACGTTTGCCTGGTTTATGTGTTTACTTTCTGTATAAAGTTTAGAATCCACATGTATTGCTTGAAGAAAAAAACATATGTTATTTGTGTTGGGTTTTTTTATACTGAATGTGTGTATCCCCCCATAAATTCATATGCTGAACCTCTCACCCCTAGTCTGGCTAAATTTGGAGATGGGGCTCCAAAGGAAATAATTAAGTTTAAATGATATCATAAAAGTGGGGCCCTGATCCAACAGAATTTGTGTCCTGATGAGAAGAGACATCAAAGCATGCTCTCTTTCCCTCTCTTGGTGTTCAGACACTAAGGAAAGACTGTGAGAGGAAATACTGAGAAGGTGGATGTCTTCAAGGCAGGAAGAGAGCCTTCACAAGAACTGAACTGACCAGCATCTTTATCTCGGACTTCCAGCTTCTGGAACTATGAGAAAATCCATTTCTGTGGTTTAAGCCACCTAGTCTATGGTATTTCATTATGGCAGACCAAGCTGACTAACAGAGTTTTTGTTATATTTAATAACATGAAGTTAATATTAACTAATGGAGAACTAACCATCTTCCTGCTGTTGAATTATCTTTCCTGAGAATAAAATACATTATATTAGCTTGCTATGGATTCCATAACCAAGTACCACTAGCTGAGTGACTTAGAACAACAGAAATTTCCTGTCTCACAATTCTGGAGCTGCAAGTCTGAGGTCAAGGTGTCAATAGGACCATGCTCCATGTGAAGGAGCAAGGCAAAGTTCCATCCCAGGCCTCTCTCCTAGTTTTGGTAGTCCCTTCACTTATGGCGTCTACACTCCAGTCTTCACATGGTGTTCTCCCCCTGTGTGTCTGTGTCCATATTTCCCCTCTTTATAGGGACAATAGCCATATTGGATTAGAAGCCCAGCCTACTCCAGTGTGAACTCATTTTACCTAATTACATCTGCAACAAACCTGTTTCCCAAGAAGACCACGTCTGAGGCACTGAGGGATAGGATTTCAGCACAGGAATCTTGGAGGTATGTAAGTTGGCCCATAACATTTTGCCCTCTGGTCCCCCCAAATTCATGCCCTTCTAACATGCAAAATATGTTAATCTCTTCCCAATATCCCTAAAATCTTAATCCATTCTAGGATCAACTCTAAGTTCAAAATCTCATCCAAGTATCCAAATCAAGTCTGAGAGAGTCTCCATGTATAATTCATCCTGGGGCAAAATTCCTCTCCTTCCTTGAACCTGTGAAACCAGACAACACGCTATCTTGTTCCAGAACGCAATAATGGGACAGATGTAGGATAGACAGTCCCATTCTAAAAGTGATAAATAAGAAATCAAATAAGAGTCATGAGACCAAAGCAAGTCAGAAACCTACCCACGCAAACATCATTAGATTTTGAGACAAGAATAATCCTCTTTGACTCAGTTTTTTGCCCACAGGGGTGATGGCTCCACTCCTGAGCCCTGGGCAGGTAATTTTCCACGTCTTCATATCTTTGCTTCTACCTTTCAGGATTATTTTCAAATTTTCCTCATGTAAGTCTTACACACTTCTTATTGAGTTTAGTTCCTAAATGTTTCATCATTTTTGTTGCTTTTATAAGTGAGATTTTCTCTCCATTATATATTCTACTGCGTTATTTCTTGTGTATGTGAAGAAAGTGATTTTAATATCACTTTATTTCATTTTATATCCTGCCACCTTATTGTATTTTTTGTTGTTATAAATTTTTAAAGGCAAAACTTGGGAAATCAGTACCCACTATCTTTCTAGAAAGTGAAACATAAGATGATTAAAAACATTAAAAATTGGAACAGAGAGTTGTTCTTTATTGTCAAAGTTAAATGATACAAGTTTTACAGTATAGTGAATTTCATTGATACATGAAATTGAACTAAAATAGCTAATTAAAATATTCAAATGAAATATTTGAATCAGTAGCAGATTTTAGAAATGCAGAACAAAGCAGTTACATAAAGATCAACAGCAATTCTCTCATTATTAATGCTTATTAAGTATTTACAAATGGGAAAATGTTCTTTTCAAAATGCTAATAAAACAGAACATCTTGAAATAATCTCAATGATTACTATGGAAGAATTTTATGAAAAAATTTTTTAAAAGTCAGGCTTGGCTTCCACACATTTGAATAACCTGTGAAGCCTACCATATTTCTAGATGAAAATCCTCAATATTTTAACAATATTAATCCTTCCAAAATATTTTTTAAATTACATTCTAGTCAAAATTCTATTAGATCTTCTGAACTTGACCAAAAGATTTAAAAGATCAACTTAAAAGAGAAACAAACAGGCAAGAAATTGCCCATTTTGATTGTGAATATAGTGATAACAAGGAGAATTGTCCACTAGATGTTAAAAATTCTCATGAACGACATCAATAAAACAAGACATTTGAAAGGAATTTGATGTCAGGTCATTGGGAAAGAAGAGGTGAGATGGAAATTTAACCTCATCTACACTGGCTGCTGGTATAAGACATCTACTCTCCCTTCTCATGCAGTCCCTTTGCTTCCTCCATACATTGCTCATCCCCTAAACCATGACTTCAAGTCTGTCCTCCTCTTTGAGCTCCTGACTCAGGCATCCAGCGGCCTTGCCTCATCTCCATGCACGTGTCTACTGGGAGAGCTGAGTCTCAAACTCAGCTCTAAGTCTCCGGTCCAACCTGCCCAGCCCCAGTGTCCTGAGGGCATCCATTGTGCTTCAACCTGACATCCTCCATCATCACCCCCTCACTCAGCCACCACCTCTCACCAGGACTCACTCAAACCACTCCCTGCCTTCCTGCTCCCTGGATTTTTCTCCATCAAGCCTTCAGTGATGCTTGTACACCTAAGTCCCATCAGGTAAGATGGAGCCTCCAGACCCCAAGTGTGGGCCCTACAAACAGAAGTCACAATCTGGACGAAGGATGTCATGAACAAAGGATGGCAAGGGAAAATGATCAACATAGCGCCAGAACACACATACAGAAAAGGTTCAGAAGAATTTGGCTGCAAGTTCCATGAGGGCGGGTTTGCTTCTATCTTGTTCCCTGGTTTATCTCAACTGCCTGGTGCATGATATACACTCCATACATATTTGTAGTTTGAATGAAAGATATAACATTTAAGGCATGATTTTCGCCTGGGTGATTGCATTACGGTTGATTTAAATTTTGTGCGTGTGTTTTTATATCTTTCTATAATTAGCATTCTACATTTAAATTAAAAACTGCCCTAAAATGCAATGCAATATTAAAACAACATAGACTGCAGCTGAGTGAAAGAAGAAAGAGGACAATAAGTAACCTAATGAAGACTGATCCAGACAAAGATGCAAAGGAGACCACCTCAATTTTAGTCTCAGCCACAATTCTAATTAGTGTTGCTGTCTTTGACACACCAATTAGACTCTGAGTTTCAGAGTCTGTGGAAGATGAGAAGAACAGCATTAATACCTCACAAAATAATTTTTAAGATTAAATGAAGAGAGATGTATACACACACACACACACACACACACATGTATATGGGAAAATTATGTTGTAAAGTGGAAAAGGCTGTCTATATATAAAATAAGATATTTCATAGATAAGCTTTTATTGATGATGGTGAAATTTCAGATTATTGTTAATATTGGTTAAGATTTCTAGTGTACAATAAAAGGAGATAAGAAAAAATACATGAGAAGAAAACCATAAAAGTGCAGCAGAGATGTCTATTAGTCTTTTCAGCTCTTAATAGCACTCTTCTTCAAAGACTCATATGGGATTTATTAACAGAAATCCTTCATTCACTCCCTTAATGGGCATAATAAAATGAGAGATGCTGTCATTCAACTATTTCTCTTTTTAGAGTTCAAACAGCCACACTCCAACAGCTCATCTAGATGAGGATTGTGGCATCATCTGATACTGGGTTCAATCAGATAGGAAGACAGAACCACAAGAGCAAAAGGGTAATGATTGTTTTTGACCTGTTCTGCTTCTGACACGTTCTATTAATTCTTGACCATATTTATCTAATTTTTTCCTATCATCTATTTTTGTGGAGAGTAACAAATGTTTTTTTTAAAAAATCTTTTATATATCACATATTCTCTGCAACTTATTAGTAAATCAGTTTTTGATTTCCAACTATTTATGAGCAAAAGAATGTACATTCCTCCTATATTGTTGGACAATAACTGTTCTCTTGAGACTGAAATTTTACAGGAAAAAAGGGACTGGTTTTATTTGGGTGGGGATTATTTCTGGTAGTCAGAACATTGAAATAAATGTCTCAATCATATTTATGCTTCAGACAAAATAGATTGTGAGTGGCTAATATCTGCAGTGTAGACTGCAGGGAAGACTGTGTTCCTGGAGAATGGAGGCAGCATTCCAGCTTCTGGGTCCCACTCTTGAGCTGAGACATGGGTCCTCCCTCAGCCTCATTGTGTGATAGCAGGCAGAAGCCCTGGAAACCCAATTTTTTTTATCTGTAAAGGCAGATAATAAGATGAGTAAGTACCTCGCAGACTGTTGGGGAAGATAAAATGTGGCAAAGCCATAGGACAATTGCTGAGATGCTATCAACTTAAAATAGAGATCCAATATTCTTCTACCATCACTATTAATAATTCCTCAAGTTAAGTAAGCACTACCAATTAAACCCAAGGAATTGGTAGAGAGAACTAAAAATGAGCAGAGAGGCCAATTGCCTTGTAGACAGTATTCCTTTGTCTGTCTGTGTCCTAGGTGGGCTGTTCAGTGTTGCTTGATCCCAGTCACTCCCATTTATTCAAATGAGGCAAAGATTTGCCCTGTGCTCCCATCTGCCCTTCTGCTCTCCCTCCATTCACTCACAAAACCACTTTGAGGTCTACACATGTGCTGGTCACCATGCTGGTCCTTGCATCAATATGACAACAGACTCAGTCAGCAACTGTGTTTTGTGTTTATTGAACTGTTTTTAAATTTTGCATAGAGCTCAGCTTTCATCTGCCAGTTGGGGTGGAATTTAACAGAAAGCTTATATTTCTTTAATGCTATGTGTCCCAGATTTGTTGGATATTTTGGACATCAGATTAATTTTTGGTGTTGTCTACTGCTTCAGCACCCCAGAAGTTGGGACTGTTAATAAGCTGAATACCATAATCAGTTCTTTGGAATTATTGCAAGAGTATAAAATGTATTTGAAACTTGGAAATTGAAGTATGCCTGTATCATAACCACTTCTAAACTCTTCTCAGAAAAAAGCGCCAATATATCCTTCTTGTTGGTAAGGACTTTTACAATTTAGCAACTAACATGTCAGAAATTGAAAAGTTGCGAAGTTTTAATCTCCGTGAGAAAAAAGTTAGAAGAGGCTATTACTGATTTTCTTCAGAAGGGCCAAAGGTATTTTGCCTCTATTGTTCTTTCTTATTTATTTTGTAGCTATTTTAAGACTACTTTAAATAATATTTATATAATATTTCTCCCTGAAAAGACTGATGTGACCTCCTTATCTGAAACCAAGTTTAATTTTTGCTTTAATTCATCTCTGGCATCTAACACAGACACAGGCTGTGAGCAGCAAGATAGAGGAGGAAGCAGTGAATTGGAGTCAGAGATACCTCAGTCTTGTTCAGTTTTCCTGTCTGCATCTCAGGTTCCATGAAAAATTGATTGCTATAGACAGTAAAGCAGATGGTGTTTGCAAAAACACTGAAGCCTTGTCCTGCAAATGGCCATGACCTTCTAAATGCTAGTCCTTCTCCCTGAGATTTAGAACAAATGGTATGAGCTTGAAGGAGATAAAGTTGGAGAAACATGTACTAGACAGAACTGAGTCGAGATTCTCCGTAAAGTTCTCCTTAATCAGTGTTAAAATAAGAAATGCATATTACATATTTATTTATATTTCATATTTATACAAATATACATATTTATAAGTGGTTTATATGTATTCACATAAAATCTTCTATACATATATATAGTATGGGACTACAGAAATTATCAAATTTAAATTCTTTTTTTGAGCTAGGTTTTCTTTTTTCATGCTTTATTTAAAAAAATTTTTTAACACTCATGCAACATGTTCAAGCTCAGTGATAGTATTGGGGCTGCAAATATGATTAACAAAGAGCTAAAAGAAATGAACATATATATATTATTTTTCTAGGTGCAGCTCAAACAGCTATCCTTAAAATTAGGAAATTTCATGTCTAATTCACAACTTTCAAATTGCAGCACAGTATTATTAACTATTATTAACAATAGCCACCATACTGTATACTATATCCTCATGACTTATTTATTTTATAACTGTAAGTTTGTACTTTTTTTACTCCTTTTGCCTATTTTGCCCACTTCCAACCTTTGCCTCTAGTAACCACCAATCTGCTCTCTGAATCTATGAGCTTGTTTTTTTCTCTTTTAAGATTCCACATATAAGTGAAATCATATGGTATTTGTCCTTTTTTATCTGAGTTATTTCACTTACATAGTGCCCTTAGGTTCCATCCACGTTGTCACAAATAGAAATATTTTGTTCTTTTTTTATGGTTGAATAACATTTTATTGTATATATATTCTTACATATATATATATATACCTATATTGTATATATACATATATATATATGTACACACACACACACACACACACATATGTATACCACATTTTATTTATCTGTTCATCCATCCATGGACATTTAGGTTGTTTTCATATCTTGACTATTGCAAATAATGCTGCAATGAACAAGGGGGTGCATATGTATCTTTTCAAGTTAGCGTTTCTGTTTTCTTCAGATAAATACCCAGAAGTAGAATTGCTGGAATCTATGGTAGTTCTATTTTTAATTTTTTTGAGAAACCTCCATACTGTTTTCAGTAGTGGCTGCACCAATTTACATTATCACCAACAGTCCACAAGGGTTCCCTTTTCTCCACATCCTCACCAGCATTTACCTCTTGCTGTTTGGTGATAGCCATTCTAACAGGTGTGAAATGATATCCCATTGTGGTTTTTATTTGCATTTCCCTCATGATTAGTGATGTTGAGCATCTTTCCACGTACCTGTTGACCATCTGTATGTCTTCTTCAGAAAAATATCTATTCATATCCTCTGCCCATCTTTTAATCAGATTATTTTTTGATAGTGAGTTGTATAAGTTCTTTACATATTTTGACTTTTAATACCTTATCAGATATATGATTTGCAAATATTTTCTCCCATTCAGTAGATCGCTTTTTCATTTTCCAAAGTCTTATGTGTATAAATAGATACAAAGACTGGTGAACTAAAGTAACACATCTCATAAGTCAATAATAGTAACAGCCATCTCTTGCATTGATTCTCACAGCAAGTACTTTAGATATTTACTCTAAACTAACAGTACATGTACTTATTCATCTGTAACTAGTAATGTTCCTGGCGCTTTCATCATTTTACCTCATTTAATCCTCACCACATCTGAGGTCAAACATTATTATCCCCTTTTTTTATTGAGTAGACAGAGAGAAGGTGGGTAGAGGACAAACCAGACCCACAGCCACAGTCCAGTCTCAGAGTTTGGGCTCCTCATTTGGTGTTCCTAGAATATCTAAGGGGTTGGTCATTGACGAGAACTCTGACCTGTTCCTGTGATTCCACACAACCACAGAGCCTCACAGCATGGCTTGATCCTACAGGCAAAGGGCGTTCAATTTTTGGTATGGAATTTCCCCAAATTATGTTTCAGTTACTTTCTAAATCTTTCTTATATGGAATACCACTTCCCAAGTTTTTAAGATCACAATTGGATCCTTAAACCAGAAAGGTTGACTCTATTCTGACTTCTATAACAAGAAACTCTAGAAATAAGGTTTTTGATTTATCTTTTTTTTCAACGATTTACTTTTTGTTTTTGCATAAGGCAGTGATTTTGAAATTTTCCATACTTGATGATAAACAACACTATCTACCATCAGGAAATCTCATGACCTTGAACTATGGCAATCTTACTATAAGTTAAGCATTCTTTTCACCCACAGTTGAAAATTCTTAATTTTCTGGTAATACTGTTGAATTACAGGTAATTTACAATCGTCAAGTCTACAGACCCATGGAACCTCCTCCTGTTAGCACAATTGGGTTGGCATGCACACTCACCATACACAGACACAGACACCCATGTTCACAAATCATTCATTTCTGTTGATCATATCCCACGAGTAGTCTATTAATCCCAAAGCTCTCCTTGGTGATCTAGGTGAAAGCTCATGGACAACACCATGTGGGTGACCAACAACACTGGATGGTCAGATTTCATTCTAGTGGGACTCTTCAGTCAATCCAAGCACCCAGCTCTGCTTTGTGTGGTCATTTTTGTGGTTTTCCTGATGACCTTGTTTGGAAACACAATCCTGATCCTTCTGATATACTCTGATGCCCACCTGAACACACCCATGTACTTTTTCATCAGCCAGTTGTCTCTCATGGACATGATGTACATTTCTGTCACTGTGCCCAAGATGCTCATGGACCAGGTCATGGGTGTGAATAAGATCTCAGCCCCCGAATGTGGGGCGCAAATGTTTCTCTATTTGACACTAGTTGGTTCAGAATTTTTCCTTCTGGCTGCCATGGCCTATGACCGCTATGTGGCCATCTGCCATCCACTCCATTATCCTATTCTCATGAACCACAGAGTGTGTCTCCTCTTGGTGTCTGGCTGCTGGTTCCTGGGATCAGTGGATGGCTTCATGCTCACACCTGTCACCATGACCTTTCCCTTCTGCAGATCCCAGGAGATTCATCATTTCTTCTGTGAGGTCCCTGCTTTAATGAAGCTTTCCTGCTCAGACACCTCCCTCTATGAGACACTCATGTACCTGTGCTGTGTCCTCATGCTCCTCATCCCTGTGATAGTCATTTCAAGCTCCTATTCTTTCATCCTCCTCACCATCTACAAGATGAACTCAGCAGAAGGGCGGAAGAAGGCCTTCACCACTTGTTCTTCCCACATGACTGTGGTCATCCTCTTTTATGGGGCTGCTGTCTACACCTACATGCTCCCAAGCTCCTACCACACACCTGAGAAGGATATGATTGTATCTGTTTTTTACACCATCCTCACTCCTGTTCTAAACCCTATAATCTATAGTCTTAGGAATAAGGATGTCACAGGGGCTCTAAAGAAAATGCTGAATGTGGAATCTGTCTTTCAGGAAACTATAAAGTAAGAAATTTTGATAGTAATGGTTTATTTTCCTTCTCTCTACACATCAGAAGTTTAGAACCTTAGGCCAATGTAACTCCTCAGATTCTCATACCATGATGTGTTATCCTATATTCATCCCTTTTGGAGGCATTGTTTTCCTGTACTGGAAACCTCTTCATTTTTACACTCCTTCTGCATTGAAAATATTTATACAATCATCTCAATATCAAATTTTATGAAATGGATAACTGCACTGTGATTCTCAGGGAGAATATTCATAGTCTTAGGACATATATAATGAAAATATTTAGATAAAAAACCAAGCTGTGCAACTGAGGAGTTAGAGAGAGAAGAAGGTGATGAAGCAAAAGGGGTATAATGTTAACAGGTGGATTTAGATAAAGTGTATATGAGTGTTAATTGTACCGTTATTACTTATGCTACTTTTCTGTAAATTGGAAATTACTGAAAAATAAAGACTAAAGTATCAGATTTTTCTCTGTTTCTTTGAATTCCTACTTTCCGCTTGGTGGCAACGTAAGTGATGTGTCATAGAAACCGTGCCCATTTTGATGTGGCTGATCGTGACTGTGACAATCCAGTCATCCATCCACCTTTAATGAGGGCTACTTTGGTCTTCATAGTCCAACCTGAAGCCATCCAGCCATGTTGCCCTTCTGAGATTGTTACTACCTTGTGGTAGACTGAGTATCCAAGACCATGTAAGATACTGTGGCAAGAATATTAACCCCATGTGGAAGCAGGACTTAGGGAAGTTTCCCTGCACGATGTGGTATCTGAGCTGATATTTCAAATAAGTAACTTATTAAACAAACAAGCAGAGGAAGGACATCAAACATTCAATTCTTTGTTCAGCAAATATTTCTTATGCTATGTTATAACAAAAATAATAGCTCCTAGCTAAAAGAGTATAAACTCATAATAAAACATGGCTACTGTCCCCAAGGAACTTGAAAGGTAGACATAGTTTATGCAAAATAGTTGTAGTAAAATACATAAATTGTTTTAATGCTCATGTGGAAAGGGTACAGCTCATAAGGACACATCATTTCTACCTGTGACATGCAAATTCAGCCAAACAAAAGGGACTGAGAGAAGACCCTAGAGCTCAGTGTTGAATGGTGACTAGATGTTGCCATCAGATGAGTACAGTAAGCTGGGCAGGGAGTTTGTGCTCAGGTACATGATGCCGTGGAAAAGGTAGGGCATGAGCAAAGGTCAGATATTTGACCAAGCAAGAGGTGTAAGTGTCCCAATGGTACTTCTTTCCTGCTTCACTTTACAGCCTAGTTTCTTGCCCTTTTGTAATCCAGGGTTTTAGAACAATAGTGAAATGTTCAGGCTTGCATTTGAGAAATGTTAAATAAGTGGTAATCAATTGGAGAAGAGCAAGACTGGAGATAAGGAGACCAGGGAAGTGAGGACAGTAAACTGAGAGGCGTTGATCTAAGTGGAATGGACCATGGCTTAACCCCAGCAGGGACCTGGGGGCAGTATGAGGGGTGAGCAGTGCCTTGTTGAACCTGTTACATAGAACCACAAACTGTTGCATGTCTACAATTTCCAATTGGCTGTGTCAACTTGTGAATTATCAGGTGGTTTCAACACTACAAATGCCCTTTTCCTCTTGTCATTCTCAATTACTTCATGACTGTAAAATAAGGCTTTTACAGTATTTTGGGAAACAGTGTTGGAAAACCAGTTTACATTAATTTTGTTGCAGTCAAACAGAATGAATAAAACTTGTACTCTCTAACTTTTAAAAGAATTTAGAAGTGTATGTTTTACCCCTCAATTTGCTGAACTATAATGATACGCACATTTGAGGATTCCACTGACAACACCCTAGACATGGGGAACAAAACAACAAAATGTGATGAGGAACCATATTCTTCCAAAGATGCATTTTTTTTCTCTCTCAAGCAAAAAAAAAAAAAAAAGGTAAAAATCTTTTCAGAAGAGTGAATTATTTTTTAAATAAAATGTTCAAAATATAATTTTCCATAACCTCTATTAATAAGGATTTATAAAAACTGTGCAGTTGGGAAATTCTTATTGAAATTATCTATGGTATACAATATGCAGAATTCCTAGACATGGGAGAACAATTTCCCAGTTCCAGAATGAAAAGAATAAGTGGAAGAGTTTCTGGCACTAAAGTGTACTTACAGTGCCAAATAAGTAGCTATACACGGAAGTAGTTTAAACTTTTCGCGTTTCAGAATGTATTCATGTTTGTGCTTATGATGCTACCAGTATTTGGCCAAACAGATCACTTCTACCCCATAAAAACAAGCTCTCAGGGTTTTTGCATCCTATAAAGGACATTAGGAACTATGATTGGAATTCTTACCAACTTTAGGAGTAAAGCAACACAGATTAGGTGGAGAAGCTTGCACTGTTTTTCACAAATATACTGCTTTTTAAAATGTGTCCAAAAGTTTGGAAAAACAGGAGGTTCAAATTAATTTTTCTAGGGATGATTCAGGAAATGAGGCTTAACAAAATTAGATGCATTGGAATTCACATTTAATATAATTTTGATTGTCTGTTTTCCCTCTTAGGATACTATTATATAATCAAATGGTCTCTCTCTCTCTCTCTCTCTCTCTCTCTCTCTCCCTCTCTATCTATCTGTTTGACACTGAGTTCAGAAAACGTAAACCTCTAGGGGCCGGCCCGGTGGCACAGTGGTTAAGTTCGTACGTTCCGCTTTGATGGCCCGAGCTTCACTGATTCGGATCCTGGGTGCGGACATGGCACCGCTTGGCAAGAGCCATGCTGTGGTAGGTGTCCCACATATAAAGTAGAGGAGGATGGGCACGAATGTTAGCTCAGGGCCAGTCTTCCTCAGCAAAAAGAGGAGGATTGGCAGCAGATGTTAGCTCAGGGCTAATCTTACTAAAATAAAAAAAGAAAGAAAGAAAATGTAAACCTCTAATGTTATGGCTTGGAACCCTGGATTTGTGTGATTCAAACTTCTTTTTTCATGAGAAAATCAAGTATTTATCTTCAATACGCTTTTTTTAACTCAGCAATCTATCTTCAGTATCTAACCAGTTCAGTGCATAAAGATGGGTTATATTTTAATATAGGAGAGATGTGTCATCAATTTTAAAATAAATCACCTATTAATGACAATAATAATAAATTAATAATAATAGTCTACTAATAAACTTATATTTTTACCATTAACAAATGAATGTCTTGTACATATCTCTTTCCTCATATATATGATTATTTTTGTAGGAGAAATTCCCAGTAGGGGATTATTGTTCAAATGATCAATGAATTTGATATAAACTGCTAGTTTGTATAGGACAAAATTCTAGACTAATTTAGCTCCCATCATCCATGAGGAAAGAGGACCAGCTTCTCATCTTCCCATCATGCTCTATCCTCCCCCTCAGGTGTGTCTGCTCTTCCATGTCAGCTGTGTGAGCAGAGGGGATGCTTGTCCCTTTGCCTCCTGGATGCTTTGGTCACTGAGAGGTTCCAGCAGGTGACTGGAAGGTGGGAACAGACCGAGGTCTGGGCATTTAATTTCTCAGCACCGTCTCTGCCAGGCTGAGGCTGACAAGGCCAAATTCCAAAACCTGGGGCCCAGCTCTCACTAGGGGTTGTCCTCCTGCAGCTCACCTGCTGTGATTCCTGGAAACTGCTGCTCCTCCCACTGCCCCTCAGGATCAAGGCTGAAGAGAACTTTGCCATAATGATAACCTTGGGTTCTCCTCCATTCCCTGAGAAAAATCCTTACCCCTACACACCTCTTTCCTACTTTGATTCTGATATGATCAATATTGGCTATACTCTGCAGTTTTTTCCAATACTGATATGATTTCAACTAAAGTATATATTTGGTTTGCACGTCTCTGATTTTGACTTGGCATCTTTTCATAGGTGCATTTTCCTATACATTACTCAAGCTCTGAATGAGTCTTCAATAGCTTTGTTTATTTTTTGAGTGGACCGTTTGCTTTGTAACTTGTTTGCCTCTTATATATTACTGATAATCATTTTTATACACATTCTGCTTTTCTACAAGTGAGACCTCAATGTATGTTTAATGTTTCCTTGTTATACAGATTTTTGTGTGTGTGTGTGAGAAAGATTGTTGCTGAACTAATATCTGTTTCCAATCGTCCTCTTTTTGCTTGAGGAAGATTGTCCCTGAGCTAACATCTTGCCAGTCTTCCCTGTTTTGTCTGTGGGACGCTGCCACAGCGTGGCTGGATGAGCGGTGTGTAGGTCCAAACTGTGAACCCCAGGCTGCCAAAGCCGAGCAGACAAATTTAACCCCTAGGCCACCGGGCTGGCCCCAAGATTTGTTTTAATATGGTCCAATATGTTACTCTCTCTCTTTCTGGTTTGGAATTTCACATCTTGTTTAGAAAGGCTTTGCTGGCCCCAGTAACTGAAATTGCCTTCTATGCCCTTTTCTAGTATGTTCTTTTATATTTTTGTATAGCTCATTAATCTGCATGAATATATTCTTAGTATACTGTGAGATGCACGTCAAATTTTATTATTGATATAAAATTCAAACAAAAATCACCATTTGAATAATTTTAAAGTGTACAATTAAGTGGCTTTTAGTATATTCACAATGTTGCTTAATAATCACTAATATCAACTTCCAGAGAGACATAAGAAACAGAGTTAGATAGAGGGGTGTGTGGGTGAGAAAGAATTGGTTTTCAAGATTGGGGAGGCTAGAAAGTCTAAGGTTTGTTCAGCAGACAGGCAGGCTGGAGATTCAGGTAGTAACTGACACATTCTTGAGTCTGAAATCTGTAGGACGACCAGCAGGGTGGCAACTAGGCAGCATTTCTATGCTACAGTTTTGATGCACAATTCCTTCTTCTCTGGGAATCCTCAGTTTTGCTCTTGAAGGCTTCACTTAACATGAGACCCCCCACATTAAGGAAGATAATCTACTTTATTTACAGTCAGCTGATTTTACTTTTGTTTTTTGTTTTTAAATAGAGTTCAGTACGTTAAGTGGACAAATTTGCACCGCTAGTTCTCTCTTAAACTTTTAAGTCTGCTTACAAATCTTTTTCTGTTTGGATTGGGCAGATTTTAGCACCTACTTCTAAGAGGTCTTTGATATTTTGTTCTGTTTCTGAAGGTAATTAATTAAACACATTTCAAACAGTTTATGTTGCAGTTAGAAATTCAATGTTTTGAGTGAGCGGCTTCTCTTAGCGGGGAGTGAATAGAAGAAGCACTTGAAGGAAGGCTTCTGGGGGTCGAGTAATTCTAGCTTTCCTGATCTGGTGCTGCTTATGCAATGGCTGGTTTGCTTTGTGGTAAGGGTACTTTCCTGAGGGTATGGTATGCCTTAATAAAATTCTTTCCTTGTGATGTAAAAGGCCTATAGACATTTAATGTATAAAATTTGATGTGTTTGGATGTAACTATATACTCTTGAGACCATCATCACAATCAATATCATAAGGTTATCTATCACCTCGAAAAGTTTCCTTTCACCCCAAATTTTTGTTTTATTTTGTTTTTCCTTTTGTGGGAGGTCTTAACATAAGATCACCACTCTTAGCAAGCTTTGAAGTATGTTGTTAATTAGAGGCACTACACTATACAGTGGATCTCTAGGACTTAGTCATCTTGTATAATCAAAACTTTATACCCTTCAAACAATACCTCCCAATTTGCCCCTCCTCTAGCCCCTGGAAGGTACCATTCTACTCTCTGATCATATGTGTTTGGCTATCTTAGATTCCACACATAAGTAAGATCATGCAGTATTTGCCCTTCTGTATCTTATTTCACCTAGCCTGATGTCTTCGAGACCCATCCATATAGTCACAAATGAAAAGATTTCCTTCTTTTCTAAAGCTGAATAAGATTCCATTGTATATCGCATTCAACATTTTATCACATTTTTCAATTCACTTGTTAGTTGATGGACATTTATTTTGTTTCCATATCTTTGCTATTGTGAATAATGCTGCAAAGAACATGGAGTGCAGCTATTTCCTCAAGGCTCAGATTTTAATTCATTTGGATATGCATGCAAAAGTAAGATCGCTGAATCAAATTGTATTTGTGTTTTCCAATTTTTGAGGAACCTACATATTTTTTTCCAAAGTGGCTGCACTTGTTTACATTCTAACCAACACTGGACAAGGGTTTTCTTTTCTCCACATCTTCAACAAGACTTATTCTTTTTTTTTAATTTTTATTTTTTTGTAATAGTCATCCTAAAAAGAGGGAGTTGATATCTTATGGAAGCTTTGATTTTCATTTTCCTGATGATTAGTAATGTTGTCCAGATTTTCACGTATCAGTTGGCCATTTGTATGTCTTGGTTGGATAAGTATCTATTCAGTTCCTTTGCCCATATTTAATTGGGTTATTTGTTTTTTGGCTATTGAGTTGTATGAGTTCCTTATATATTTTGGATTTTAACACTCTATCTCATATATGATCTGCAAATATTTTCTCCCATTCTGTGGGTTGACTATTCACTTCATTAGTTGTTCCATTTTGTGTGCAGAAGCTTTTCAGTTTGATGTTGTCACATTTGTCTACTTTAGCTTTTGCTGCTTGGGCTTTCAGTGTCAGACCAAGAAATCTTTGCCCAGTACAATGTCCAAAAGCTTCTAAGCTAAGTTTTTTTCCAGGAGTGTTAAGGTTTCAAGACTTATGTTTTAAGTCTTCTTTTTTATAACATAGTTTACACATAGCATTTTATTAGTTTCGGGTGTACAACACAATGATTCAATGTTTGTTTACATTGTGATATGATCAGCATTGCGATTCTAGTTAACAGCCATCACCAAACATAAATTATTTTTCTTGTGATGAGAACTTATAAGATCTACTCTTGTGGCAACTTTCAAATATGCAATACTGCATTATTAACTATAGAACCATGCTTTACATTACATCCCCATGACTGACTGACTTTGTAATTGGTAGTTTGTGTCTTTTGACCACATTCATCCATTTTACCCTAACCCTAACCCCTACACCCTGTCTCTGGTAACCACTAATCTGTTCTCTGTATCAAACTAAAAACCTGCACAGCAAAGAAAAGCATCAACAAAGTGAAAAGATAACCTCCAATAAGGAGTTAATATCAAAAATATATAAAGGACTCATACAAATCAATGACAAAAAGCAAACCACCTGATTAAAAAATAGGAGAGAATCTGAATAGACTTTTTTCCAAAGAAAGACACACAGATGTTGAACAGGCACATAAAAATATACACAGCATCACTAATTATTAAGGGAAGACAAATCAAAACTACAATGAGATATCGTCCCATGCCTGTTAGAATGGCTACTATCAAAAAGACAAGAAATACCAAGTGTTGGAGAGGCGATGTAGAAAAGGGAACTCTCGTACACTGTTGGTCAAAATGTAAATTGGTGCAGCCACCATGTTCAGTTTAAGCCAAATCAGTTTTAAACCAGAATAGTGACAAGAGATTTTTCACATATTGGGGTATATGAGGTAGCTATTCTGATTCAAAATACATTTGGCTTGAACTGAAAAAACCCTGACTTATGGCCCATCAAACATGTATTGCACATCTGCTTTAATCATTAAAGGATTTGTTAAACGTTGTCTCAAAGTAAAAGAAAGCACTCTCTTGAGCTAAGAACATATACTTGCACCCCTACAAAGCCAGTATTGGCAATGCCCTATTGATAATGGCAGTATTGGGACTCTTGGAGATACCTTCCCTTTTGGTGACCTCAGGGTCATGTTGACCTGCTAATTTCCAACTGAATACCTCTTTGAAACTTTGATGAATATGTATCTTGGGCATGTTTAATGAATATTCTTTGTTCTAAAAAGGTATGACTGTACTGAAAACCATGCTTCTCTGGAACACTTTCTTCCTTTGTGGAAACTGCCTTCCTGGGTTATAATCTTCAGTTTGACTCAAGTAAAATTCACCTTGTTTCTCTTATTTATAGAATGGTTATTTTACATTGACAATAGCTACCCCATATACCTCAATATATGAAAATTTCTTGTCAAGAGACATACTCATTTCTCTTTCTGTAAATCAAACTTGGAAAATTTAATATATAAGAAAATGCTAAATGCACACAGTGTGTGTTATAAAAGCAGCAGATAACGTGCACTTTAAAATTTGCTTCTTCCTGATGTGAAACAATTAAAGAATGAATGAGAAGTGCCAAATAATAATTGCTGGTTAACAACTGGAAGAAAATAAAAATGGCTACTAAGAGACATAATAAACAGAGAGCCCTATAGCCTGGAGTGCTCAATATTTTCTCATGATCTCCTTATCTCCAATTCCAGAGTTGTGTGCATTAAAAAGATGAATTATTCTTGCCTTTGTAGAAATGTCAGTAAGAGAGACTGCAATGATGCCACTGAAGGAGAGCAAAATTTGCCAACCCAAAATATGCCCCTTTGGTAAAAAGACTATTTTAAGCTGGTTATTTTTAAGAATCAGCAGACCCAGGAAAAGCTCTGAAAACTGGAGTAGAAGTTACTATTTTGTAGGAGACATTTACATTTATAAGGGAAATCTTGATTTGTAAGGGTATCACCCTCTGTGTACCAGGAAGTGGAGGATGACCAAATATCTAGAAACTCTTATTAATGGAGAAGGCAGCAACCCAAATCTGCAAAAAGAAATATGCCCTTTTTTACTGTTCTTTTCTTGGAAATCTCCCATAAGTGATCTTCTCCCTTCCCCAACATCTTTTTTTTGTAACTGAAGACAATTGTAAAGGGGAAGACTTGGGTCATTTCAAGGAGTTAATTTTCATGGGTCTTTCCCATGAATACAAGAGGTATACATGTTATGAGACTTTCATTTTTTTTCTGTTAATCTGTCATTTATTACAGGGGATGTGTTTAGCCAAGAACCTAGAAGTGTAGAGGAAAAATTATTTGTCCTTTCCTACACCTTTTACTGACAGTACAGGGTAAAATGCCACCATCTTGCTTTTCAACAAACTAGGTCCAGAGAGATGACATTGTTTCCCCTAGGCCATGTTGTGTGAGGGCAAAAATAGACAGATCTCCTGATTATCTCTATTATTCACTACCTGAAATGAGTAAGGAGTCTAAAATGGGCATCTTTGCACAATTCCACACTCACTCAGATTATTTCCAATGATACCAACTAACAGAAACAGCAGACATTGTCATCATTCTCCTGGTTTTCATGACACCATTCCCTTCCTACTCATTTATTTTACTCTCCTCAGGGCTGACCCCATGGGCATGTGGCCCGTGTGCTTGCATGGGGTCTCACACTCAGAAAGATTCATTTCTTGGTTTAATACTCTGTTGTTGAAATCTTACTATTCTTAATAATTTTATCTCTGAGTATGCATGTGGGCAGGGGTGCTGGGCTAGATGGCAGCATTAGCACGCAGTTTTGGTCCAGCAACAGCACCTGCACATGTGGGCTCCAGCAGCAGGTACATGGAGCAATTGGCCTGGCCTGCCCATATGCACACACATATCTTTATTCAAAGCATGACAGGATCCCAAGGGACTGGCTGCATTGAGACCTGGAACTAAATGAGTGGTGGTGATGTCAACAGCAGCTGCAGATGGAGCAACACTGATGGAAGTGGCCACTGCCCAGAAGGAAGGAAGATCTCTGTCTGCCAGGAGCAATGACCCATGATCTGGAGCAAGGTCTGACTTATCCATCCATCCCAGAGACCATCCCTGTGTCATCAGCAAAATTATTAACTGTCTCACCAGAGTGCCAGGACAGGGAATACTAGGGAAATTAGGTAGGAAACTTTGTCACTAAATCGTTTTAAATCAAAGTTCACACATAGTCATTGCAATAGAGCATATCAGCAAGTCATTGGAATTCATCAACAACATTGCAAAGAAAATACCCACAGGCTTAGAAATATAAATAATATTTACAGATAATTTAAAAATTAATATGAAAGATAATTGATGGAAAAGAACACTCTTTTCATATGAAGTTTCAAAAATCAATTATTAATAAAAGAGAAAAAATAACATTATTTTAACATGTAATTGAAAATACAATGATAAAATGAATAAACGGGTATTTGAAATATGAAGCCACTTCCTGTTTCTTATAAAAAGTCCACAAATTACCAGAAATGTGAGACGAATCATTAAAATGCCATTGATAAAATTTACATTTAAAATTAAATTCAGATTTACAAGAAATTGATTTATATTGAAATAGGTTGAAATCTATTCATAAGAGAATCTTTTTAGAAAAAAATTCTCCTTGAATTCTCAGCTTTACATATATTTACAAGATAATTTTGTCCAGATATGAGTGATTTTCTTCTGATCTAGATTAATTTTACTACTTGCACTCTATGCATACAATATTTTTAATTGCTATATACTGATTAGAGAACTTATAACCGAGTCCTGGGTACATAAACAAAAAGGTTTGTCTACATTTTCACAGTGCAGATTCTCTGAATAACTCTTCTGAGGGCTCCCATCACCTCCTTGTTTCGCAGGCTGTAGATGATGGAGTTGAGCATTGGGGTCAGTATGGTGTAGAAGACAGCCAGAACCTTGTCCTCTGTTGGAGATCAGAGGGACGTTGGGCGTAGATAAGTGAAAACAAAGGGAGCATAATAGAAAGTCACCACAGTCAGGTGGGTGCTACAGGTGGAATAGGCCTTCTTCCTGCCTTCTGCTGAGTGCATGCGGTGGACAGCAAGGAGAACGCGGTCATAGGAGCATGCAATGCCGATAAAAGGAAAGGAGAGAAAGAGAGTGGTGCTCATAAACACTGAGTACTCATAGACCCAGGTATCCATGCAGGCCAGAGTCAACATGGCTGGGACATCGCAGAAGAAATGGTTGATGGCCCTGGATCGACAGTAGGGGATTTGGAGGACATACACAGTGTGGGCACAGGAGTTGATAGAGCCCGTTATCCAAGATCCTGTTATCATCAGCACACACACTCTTTTGCTTATATGAATGGGATAGTGGAGAGGAAAACAAATAGCCACATAACGATCATAGGCCATAGATGTCAAGAGCAGCGCTTCCGCAATTGCTAAAGTCAAGAAGAGGAAGCTCTGAACCCCACATCCAATGAAAGAGATAGACTTGTTTCCAAAGAGAAAATCAGAAGCCATTTTGGGGACAACGGTAGAGATGTAGTTCAAGTCCATGAGGGAGAGCTGACTGAGTAGGAAATACATAGGAGTGTGGAGATGAGTGTCCAGGAAGATGAGAAGGATCGTGGACAAGTTGCCAAACAAAGCCATTAGGAAAATGAGAACAATGAGACTGAAGAGGAACAGGCCAGTTCTTGATGGTGGAAACAACCCCAATAAGATGAAATCAGTGGATGTTTGATTATAATTTTCCATGGGGCATTGATATTTTTTTTCCTGGAGGCAAACGCAAGAGCATGTTAAGTACAAAACTATAAGCTATTCACTTTCTAAGCTTGAAAAACTATAATTTTTAACTTATTATTGTAGTCAGACTGTGTATTATTTAAAATTCTACGCCTCTTAAATGAAAACTGAACTTACCTATTTTGGAAGAAAAAAGCATTGTTTTCTAACCCAGAGATTAAAATTTGAGCATGACAACACTTGTTGCCAAGGTGTCTTCTAAGAAATCTTTAAAATTATTTCAAAAACATTTCAATTATGACTTCATTCGGATAAGTATGTTTTACTGCCCTACACAGACATATCAGCAAAGTCAGATGTTGTATTCAAAACATAAGCATAGAAAATCTATGCAAAGGTATACATTGTAGAGTTCTAGTATCGATAAATGTTTATGACCCTTAAGGGGTGATATTTCTTTCATATTTAAGCCCTAAAACTTACCTCTAAAACTACAGAAGCCTATCAGCTCATGGTGAGGAGCTGTATTTCTTTCTTAAGTCTACTTGGCAAAGTAACGTCAAATTACGTTTTCTTGAAGTCAAGTATTGTCATTTGGTTGATCTGTTCTGAAATATAGTGTGAATCCTTATTGTCAAGTTCCACTTACGCAAGTCATCCTCTTCTGCCTCCTCACTCAGGTTCTGAATGCTGCAGTTAAAGACGACCCTTTACTGAACATCTATACACATGCTCATTGCAGCTTTCATGACTCTGCTCAAGCTCTTCCAAATAGCATGATTTCTGTTTCTCTGCTTCTCTAACGTGCGTAGGACATTGTACATTGCTTGACGGCACTTTGCCTTACTCCATCATCTTTTCCCTTTTGTTTACTTGTGTTTAATATTCTTGCTAATTCTAGATAAATGCGTGAGTTTAAGTACATATATTTGTCATCTCTCTGTCTTAAAACTCGATTCTTCTGATAATAAAGAAATAGATATGCTATAAATTAAAGGATAGTAGGTGAGAAAAAGACACAGTGAGAGATGAAATAGTTCAAGATGTTTGAAATAAGGAATTTGGGTAGACAAATGGTCAGTTACTTAAATGGAAAATAGGAAATGGCACCCTGAGAGTCTCCTTCATGGAGGTAGGAGGAGGAATTCTCCTCCAGAGACCTTGTAAGTGAAGAAGCTCCACACAGTATGTGATGTTTTAGTCTTAAATATTATTTTAAAGCCCAAAGTGACCAGACTTTTAAGGAGGTTCCCAACATGAAAGAGGAAGATGCACAAATGTGCACACATACACACACAAACCTACATACGTACTCACACACTCTGCACAAATGTAAAGTGAATTATATGTAGTGAGGAAAATGCAGAAAGACAATGCATTTCTGGGAAATAAGATTGATATCTTCAGAGAAGTATGAGACATTATTAATCCACCATATAAATATTATTAGATATATAAAAAGAAGTGCCAAGTAATAAGAATGTCTTTTGCTAATTAAAAAATATAATAATTGATTTAAAAAAATTAAGCAAAAGTTTCAAAGATAAAGTGAAAAAAATCTACCAGAATTAAAAGAAAACAACAACAGCAACATAAAAAGATTGCTATTTTGAAAGCTTAGGAGAGTTAGAGAATTAATATAGGGAAACAAATATATGTTTATTGTCATTCCAAGAAATGCATGTAACAAAATAATAATGTAGTTAATATTATCAAAGGAAAACGTTTTTCAGAATTGATATATATGATCCATCATATTCAAACAGCATGAACAGCACACAGAAAAGTAAATGATAAATATTTTATTGAAATATATTTTCTTGAAAATTCTAAATATCTTCGTGGAAATGTTTTCTGAAAATTTTCAATATTGCCAATACATTTATAGTCCTAAAAGTGCCTTGACAGAGAAAATAGCAAAAATAATGAAAAGAACTATATACAGAATGGTAACTAAAACATTATCAGGTTTTAAAATAATTTGTACTTTTATATCTTAGCATATATATATATATAGCATATACATATGTACTAGAAGATGGAACAATGCTCTCAACTTTGCCACCCCAGACACAAAGTGAGATGTAACTATGTTGAAAGGATGGGAAAAGGGAAAAAGAAGCGGAGGTGATGGTATGTGGAGAGGGAAGATCTCCATCCACAGTGGCTGAGGTGATGAGTCAAAAAACAGTAAATGATATTTATTAATTATTAGAAAAGAAGCATATTGGTGGAAAATACATGGAAATAGAGGGTAAAAGTGGTAAAGTAATATGAATTATTTGCCTTGGGGATCTGGAGGAGTGGGTTATGGGACCATAATTTTACTCTGTGGCTGTTGAAGTCGTGTTCTTGCATTTCTTGAAAAAAATACTAAAGTGATGTAAAATCGACATCACAGTTACAAATTTAACTCACAACTAACGTTATACTCAATTGTGAAAGACTTAAAGTTTTCCTCTAAGATCAAGGACAAGTAAGGATGCCCACTTTTGTAACTTCTAAGCAATTTAGTACTGAAGTATTAAGTAGAACAATTAGCAAGAAAAAGAAACAGAAAGACACACAAATTGGAAGAAAGAAGTAAAATTATCTTGGTTCAAAAACAACAGAATCATATTTATATACAGAAAATTCTAAAGAGTCCACAAAAAAGTCTGTTGAACTAATAAATTCAGAAAAGTTGCAAGATATAAAGTCAGTTGTGTTTCTATACACTAATAGTGTAAGATCCTAAGAAGAATTTAAGAAAACAAGTACATTTACAATGCCATCAAAAAGAACAAAATAATTAGGAACAAACTTAACAGGGAAGGCAAAAAAACTTGTGCACTGAAAATCACAAAACATTGCTGAAAGAAATTGAAGAAGAGATAAATAAATAGAAAAACATCCTCTGTTAATGGATTGGAAAACTTAATATTATTAAGATGACAGTACTACCATAAACACACTTCAGATTCAATGAAATGCCTCTCATAATCCCAATTAGGTTTTTTGCAGAAACAGAAAAATACATCCTAAAATACATACGGAATCTCAAGGTACCCTAAATAGCCAAAAAAATCTTAAAAAAGAATTGGAAAACCCACTCTTTCTGATTCAAAACTTACCACAAAACTACAGTAATAAAAAGAGTGTAGTATTGGCATAAAGACAAATAAACCAATAAAATAGAATAGAGGTACCAGAAAAAAACCTTCATATATGTGGTCAAATGACTTTGGACAAGGGTCTCAAAACCATTCAATGGAGATGTCTTTTCAAGAAATATCGGTGAGAAAACTGACTACCTACATGCAAATAATGAAATTGTACCATTACTTGACACCATACACATAAATTCACTTAAATGGTTCCAAGAGCAAAATATAGAGTTAAAATCTATAAACTTTTAGAAGAAAACATAGGGGAAACATTTCATGACATTGGATTTAGCTGTGTTTTACTCGATATGACAGCAAAACCTGTGTAACAATAAAAACAAGGATTAATTGGACTTCATCAAAATTAAAAACTTTTGTGCATCAAAGAACAGTATCAACAGAGTAAATCAGCAACCCACAGAATGGAAAAATATTTGCAAATGTATATAATAGAAAGGATTGATATAGGGAATACACAAATAATTCCTATAACTCCACAACAAAAACAGAAGAACTAATTTAAAAATGTGGGAAACACTTGACTAAACATTTCTCCAAAGAAAATTTACAAATGGCCAACAAACACAAGAAAAGATGCTCAGCATCACTAATTGTTAGGGAAATTCAAATCAAAACTACAATAAGATATCGCCTCTCACCCATTAGGATAGTTACTATTGAAAAAAGAAAAAAAATAGCAAGTGTTGGTGAGGTTGCCAAAACATTTATAACACGTCCAGCACTAGTGGGAATGCAAAATGATCCAACCACTGCAGAAAATGCTATGGCAATTTCTCACTAAAAAAAAAAAAACCAACAACAGAGAATCACCATATGATTCCGAAACTACACTTTTGCGTATATGTACAAAATAAAGGAAACTAGAGGCTAGAAGAAATATTTGTACACCCATGTTCACAGCTTTATTTGCAATAGTTGAAATGTGGAAGTAACACAAGTGTCCATTGACAGATTAATGGATAAACAAAATATGGCATACATATACAATGGAATATTAATCAGTCTTAAAAAGAAACGAAATTTTGCTACATGTTACACCATGGAGGATTCATGCAGATATTATGCTAAGTGAAATAAACCAGTCATGGCAAGTCATACACATAATTCCACATATATGAGTTATCCAGACTAGTCAAATTCATAGAGATGAAAGTGGAATGGTGGTTTTCAGGAGCTGGGAGTTGTAAGAAATGGGGAGTTAGTGTTTAATGGGTGCAGAGTTTCCGCTGGGTAAGATGAAAATGTTCTGTGGTGATTATTCATAGTTGAACAATAAGTGAATGTATTTAATGTCATTGAACTGTACACTTAAAAATGGATAAAATGGTAAATTTTATAGTATGTGTATTTACCACTATAAAAATTCAAAAATAGAATTTAAATATAACTTAAATTATTCCATACCTGGAACTCCAAATATATTGTACCAAACATATGGCAGCATCCTAAACATGTGCAGATCAATCGATCTTTGACTAATGTGTCGCCTCCAACAACTTGCAAAGGAAAAAGTGAGAGAGTAAATATTTTTAATAAATGTCATTTGAATTCAACATGATGTAGCATGTTATACCAGTTCCATCGTATACAATTTACGTTACTAATTTAGTTATTGACAAGTTAAAAAAATCTAATATTTGAAATTACCAATGAAATTATGATCATTCCTGTAACATGTATTTTATACAGGGCTGTCTATGACAAAGTTTCCATGAGGCAGTTAATTTATCCCACTCTAAAGTTAAAACAAATCAGCACAGAACAGAAGCAATAAACGGCACATCAGATCTGATATTTGATACCGTATATCCTGACAGGCAATGGAGCATTTTTTTGATTTTTCACGTTGTATTCTTCTAATATGCTGTCATGTGATATTATTTAAAGGACTCCTGTATCTGATAGAAAAATAATCTTCACTGTTGATTATCAGCCTTGCATATTTCAAGGCCAAAAGCAAAGAGGACATTTTTTCTTAGGTAAAAATAAATCCAAACAGCTTATTTTTATGCCTTTTATTTTGTTTTTATCCACTCAAGGAACAATATACAACCTATTTCCAGCTCATTTGCAAAACATTTTTAATCTATTTTTTAAATTTCTCTAAAAACTTTGTAGTCTAGTCTTCACCATTAATGACATTATTTACGGGAGGAGAGAACTAGCAAAAAAATTTCAATGATGGTTTCATAGTGAACAAAAGAAAGAAGCCTTGAATCTGGACCGTGTCCTACATGGAGGAGAAGACAGTTGTATAAAGCTGCATTGACCATTTCCACACGTTGGTATCTGTAATGTGTCAGAATATGTTCTAGGATTAAATCCCATTTAATATCGACCACTCATTCTTGAGCTTAATATTAACACTGACATTTTATACATGATAAAACTGAGGTTCAGAGATTTTAAGTGACTTTATCTGAAAATACCAAGTTGGGAAGGAGGATTTTCAGATCTATCTATCTATGTATCTATCTAAATGCATTGCTTATCTTATTCCTCTAATATTAAATGATTTCAGATAATGAATCTGATATCAGGGTAGGCCACTTTTTATCCACCTACACAAAAAAAGAATTCAAAAGAAAGATAAAGAGAAATTAAAGTTATTAAAATAGAAATTATATATAAGTGGAAGGTCAAGAATGTATGTGAAAACTTCCTTAAAACACAAATAAAATTATTTTAATATTTACAGAATACTCACTTCAACGTAGTCTTCTATTTTCTCATATATACTGGTTTGACTGTATTTTCACTTGATTTCACAATGACCAGACACACTGTCTTACAAAAATGTTTTCTCAAAGCCTCTAAATGAAATCCAATTCATGTCTTGCCCCCAGTACAAAAGACTCTCTACCTTGGAGATTTTGTTTGCAAAGAAGTACCCCTATTATCTCCTGTGTAATTCACACAACAGGTGTACATATTCTGTATGATGTGTAAAACCAGTCAAATGCTGTCCAAGTTTCAAAATGAATTACGTATTACAATCTCTTGAAGTCAATATGGATCGATTTTATTGCAGACATTTTTTTCCTATATTTATATTTTGAGTTAAAAGATACTGAAAAATGCTTATTTTAAAGATTTGCATATTTATAGAACTTATAATTTTAAAAAATATAGTCTAATTATTGAGAGATTGAAACTTGAATCAGAGATGTGAAGTGACTCATCCAAGACTGTGCCGTGACCTAGTGACGCGCTTGAGAAGCACAGAGGAGTCTGCTCCAAGGCCAGACGATGCAGAATTTTCCACTGGAGCACAGACTTTATACCATACACTCTCCCCACTTTGGATCAAAACTATTCCCAAAGAAAGATCATTCTTGATCACAAAATAAGGCTGTTGTGATCATCAACAGAGATGCAGCAAGAGTGAGGACTTACCTAAGAAGACTCCTTAGGTTTCTTTACTGGAAGCCTTACAAGAAATCTCAGATTAGACTCTTAAAAGTCTCTAAAGCTCAAGACAGTCTCCCCTAGGCTCATAGAAATTTGGATCACTTCCTCTCTTCTCAAGATTTCTGAAATATCCTAAAATGCTGGATGTTCCCTAAAGTGACCTTCCTTACTCATCTGTAGTGCTGGGAAACCAGTAAACCAGGTTACTAGGTCAATTTTACTGGGAGATCTTTGAACTCATTAACTACATAAATTCAACCTTATTTCCTAAAGATTGGCAGATAATACCTCAATCAGTATGTCTGTAATAAGGATTATTTTGCATTGCCATCAGTTATGTAGTGTTTCCAGCACTGTAAATGGCTTTATAGAATCAGAATCAGATGAGGGTCATCTAGAGACAAGACATGAATAGTCCTCCAGAGTCTGCCTCCCTGAACCCTACATGAGGTTCCAGTTCCTTCAAGTTTACCCACACCAGGTTCTACTAAAGCAGAGACAAAGAGTACGTAGTGGTTTATATGTTCACTGACTTAGGAATTTTAATGGTAGTATTCAATATTCAAGCGATGTGTATTTTCAATTTTTAGAATGTATACAGTTTGAGAACCATAAATTTTTATAGTATAAAGAGATCTATAATACATATTGAGTATTAGTGTGTGTGTACGTTTGTAGGCTTCTCATTTATGTATTTCCATGAAATTCCACAATGGTGAATCAGCATTAATAAGTAAACAGGTAATTAGCTAGACAGATATTTTCAAAGACAGAAGCTGATTACAAGAATATTTCCTGTGAATTTTGTTTTGCAGTGAGAGTGGGTTTATTCTGAATCATTGTACAAATACACTGGAGGGACTTTAAGTTTTAAACTAGGTCTAATTAGACAGATATAAAGAACATAAATATTACAAGCTATCTATGAGATGAAAATTTAGTGCATGACTGGGTATAAATTATTGTTGAAAATTAGCTGTAAACGTAAGCATCAATTTATCATTATCACTGTTGCCACTATCATTTACATTCACCTCACCTGTCATCCACCATAATGTATGATGATATAGTTTTCAAATTGTTTATGTTATGCTACACTCATTTGATTCTCACAAAAACTTTGCAAGTTTGTTAATGCAGATACTATTACTATTATTTCACTGGAAATTTATTGATGTGTACAAGAAGTAAAAATTAAATAAAATGCAACAGTTAAAAGCATGACACTTCAATTTCACATAGTACGTACTTTAAAACAAAAAACAAAAACAAAAAAAAGCAGGCACTACGGCTGTCCTTTGCAATCTTTATTGAGGATTTGGACACTTAAGTGTTAGGTTTATTCTTCAAGTATCACTTGACACATCCAAAGCACACTCCAATACGCTTAGGCCCTACCTCTTCCAATGACCCTCATCTCTCTTCCCACTTAGAAAGCACATTTATGAATCGGAACCACATTCTATTGTCTATTTCATACTCTACAATTCCTTCTGAACAGTAGCGAAAAAGTGCAGCCACTAACTAGACCTCAAACTCCACTTCAAATCTTTTATTTCTTAACTTAACTTTTACACAGATTATATCACCCATTTTCTAACCTGATCACCTTAAATCTTGAATGATTTTAGTTCAAACAGTAACCAACACTGCCAAAAGGGTTAACTCAAGAGAATCAACACCTATGTGACCACATCCTGTGCTTTCATGAAAATATCTCTACTCCCAAAGAATATAATTCGTGTTAACTATGCTATTTTCAAGCATTTTTGACTTGGCTGCTATCTTCCCCATTTCTAGAGGAAACATCACAGGCTGTGGATAAAAAGCAACCTCTTTTCTTTAATGAATATTGTTTATCCTTCAACTTTCTATTCTTCTATAAATGTCTTGGTTCAATTATGGCCCAATAAATTCTTCTTACATTTGAAGTACCATTTAAATTCATATAAACTTTTTATCATATATTTTATGAGTATCATAACTATTTTCAATTATATTCCAGAATATGGTATAGTTGAGATAGGCCCATGAGTTATTCACCATAAATCCAGAACAGTTCATAGATAATATCAGCACCTGCTTTTATCAATCTACTATGTTTTGTTATCGTCTCAAATTATATTCACAATCATTTCCAATAGATCAGTTCTCAGAATTGTATAATATCACATTTCGGGTTTAAAAAGAGCTTAATGTCTTAAATAAAATGAACACCTGTTCAAGCAGCCCACTCATTTTCTATTTTTTAAAGATAGATATTTTAATATAAATTATTTATATCTCTTATTTAAACTCACTTTAGTCAAATGAAATTTTCTTTTTGGAGTTTCCTAGTTAATGAGATGCCTGAAAGTATCCACTGCTTATTATAAGCAGAATAACTTAATTCTGAATGAAGTTCTCTTCAGCACTTGCTAAAGAGTTCTTCTTCTTATGTAGTGAATAAAAATAAAAGTACAATTATGATTCGTACCTTTTATTATCTCCGCGCTTTCAAAAACTCAGTGGCTTGGTTAGCTGACAGCTGTCCAGCTGTCATCATATGAACAAAGTTAGTTTCTGTCAACTTCCTTGAATATTTTCCTAACAAATGTACATATTAAACTTTAATCTCTACACTTGACATTTTAGATACTCCAATGAAACTCAGCAGCAAGAATGACTCTGGGCCTTCTTTACCTGGAGATTTAGTCTCATGCTTGTTTTTCTTTTTTTTATATTCACTTGGGAATGTTGTCTGAGACCTGGGCAATGCAGGCTAAGTCACTAACAGCCCAGGATGGCCATAAGCCAAGGCTGGAAAAGGAGTTCTGATAATTTCTTCAGCTGTTTCCACAGGTGTGCTAAGGGTCAATTCAGTGGGGAGTCTACAAATATTGTCTCTTAAATTTTATGGATCATACACATTCATGTATTGTTGTTCAGTAGGTGCACAGTAATGATGTACCTGCATATGTTGATTTATTTCCCAGTTTTGATTATGTTGGCCTACAAATTTAATAAATTAAATAGGATGTAGCAGCTTAATAAAAACATATAAGCAGAAATTCTTAAAATATCACACATATTGTTGTCTAATATGTGAGTTGTCTAATTTATTTTAGTTATTACATATTTTCAAATTGTTTCTAACCCGTTGAACTATAAAACAATTTGCACTTATTAAGCTAAATAATGATATTACTCATTTTGATGCACTTATACTTACAAAATGTTTAATACAATGTTATTGCAGATAATACCTTAATTGTTCTTATATTTCTTATGGTTTCCAGTAACTGAATTAATTACACCTTTTACTTGGGAAGGGGTAGTATTGGTCCATATTAAATTTTTTAAAATGATTTTTACATCTTTGAATTTTTTATTATAATGTGTCTTAGTGAAGACTTCTTTATATTCAATCTATTTTGAGTTCTTTGGGCTTCATGGATCTGGATGTTCATTTACTTCCCCAGATTTGGAAAGTTTTCTGTCATGTTTTCTTTATGAAGCTTTCAGCCCCTTTCTCTTCTGTGCTTCTTCTGGGATTCCCATAATTCCATTGGTTTGCACATGGAATCCCTTAAGTCTTGTAGCCTTTTCATCACTCTTTTTATTAAATTTGGTTTTTATTCTTCTGACTGGGTAATTTCAGATTACCTGCCTTTGAGCTCATGGATTCTTTCTTTTGCTTGGTCTAGTCTTCTGTTGAGACTTTCTATTGATTTTTTCATGTCAGTCATTGTGTCCTTCAGTTCTAGAATTTCTGTTTAGTTTTCTTTTTGCTGTTATTTTTAAGGTTTTTGTCTCTTTGTTGAACTTCTCATTTAACTCAAATAATGTTTTCCTGATTTTGTTTAGTCGTCTGTATGTCTTCTCTTTTAGTTCGCTAAGCTACTTTAAGATAAATATTCTGAATTCTTTGTCGGGTAATTTTTAGGTCTCCATTTCTTCAGGGTCAGTTGCTGGTGCTTTATTTTGTTCATTTGGTAGTTTCAGGTTTCTCTGACCCTTTTTGAACCTTGTAGTCTTGCTTTGGTGTTTGCATATTTGAAGTAATCATTCCTTCCTTTCTTTATAGACTGGATTTGACAGGGAAAACCATTCGCCAGGCAGCACAGCCAGAGATTTTGGGCAGACTGGCAGGCAGGTACCATGGTGGGCTTGCTTACAGGGTTCATGGGTGAGCGGGCTTGATGCCTGGGTCCACAGTGATACTGGATGCCTACTTGACTCTTTTTTACCCAGAGGAGAGCTCTAGAGCAGAGAAAATCTCTCTCCGCCCTTGGCTGCACAGTCCTGGGGGAAGGGTGACTCAGGTAGAGTGAACTCTCCCTCCCCCACCCTCTTCAATGAATCTTTTCCCATTTCTGTTCTTCACCTGAGTATTATAATTTCTCATCTGGGATCCAGAGCTCTCATGACGGTATATTCATGCGTGAATGATTATATATATCTATGTTTCTGTGAAGGGATACAGGCTAGAACCTCTAATTCCACCATCTTCCTGACACAATAAACAGGTCTGGATACGTCAAGATAGCTCTGTGTTCAGTCAGAGAATCATTGAGTGAATCTCTCACAGCCCTAACATGCCCTAGCGTACCCTGGAAGTGAGGTGATTCTGAAATACCCCTCTACTCCCCAAGAGTGCAGTGGAAGGAGGTGGGGATTGAGTGCTACACACCTGCCCAGGAGCCACCACAGAAAACAAGCATTACATGCAGCCATGGCATTTGATTTATCCTAAAAAGAAGAAAGAAGAGTTTGAAATTTAAATAAAATCCTGAATTTTTTTTCAGTTTCTGTGTTCAGTCTAGTTGAATTCTTCATAAAATCACACAACTGTTAAAAGAATAATCACATTTACTTTTTACTTCTAAAAAATGCAAGATTCAGGTGATAAACATTTTCATAAAATGTTTTGGAAAATATTTATGAAAACATAAAAAATTTTGTACTAATTTAACAGAATATGAATGTGTTTCTAGCCTTTGTAAATTGACATATACATGATGAGATATGTTTTGTTAATAAATCTGAGTCAACATGCAAAAGATTTTACTTCCCACAAACTATTATCCAAATTCTATGCAATCACAATCAAAATCTCGAATTTTTTGGTGGAAATTTTACAAACTAATTCTAACAATTATGTGGAAATGCAGTGTGCTAAGAATAACCTAGACACTCTTGAAATACAAATATTTTAAAGGTAGATCAGGTGCTCAACAATCAAGATCTGGGCATATGAAGAAGAAAAAAGAAAGTCACTGATGGTTTACAGTTAATGGTTCATACGTATGTATGTACGTACATCTTAAATACAACAATTTTTGTCTGTCAATTATACCTTAATAAAGTTTAGTGAAAAAAGATAAACATAAGTATGTCCAATGACCTAAAACTTCTACTGCAAGGTCTGTCCCAACAGAAATTCTTTCTTGTGGTCTCCAAAAGACACGCACAAAAACATTCATAGCAGCAGCATCTGTAATAGTCAAACGCTACAGGATTCACACATGTCCATTAACAATAATGAGTAAGTAAATTGAGGATAGTTACCAAATGGAGTATTCAGTAGAAATGTGAACTACTTATCTATAAATGCACAGGTAACTGAAATGAATTTAACAGACAATGTGAAAGAAAAAAAGCCAGAAACAGAAGGCACATGACGTAAAAATAAAAAAATTAAACAACAAAATGAATCTACACTATCAGAAGTTGCAAAGAGACTGCTTCGGGGATGACAGATAATGAAAGGGAGCACAGGGTTAGTTTGTGAAATACTGTTCATGTCTGTTCCCCAGTCAGGGTGCCAGTTGCAGTGGTTTCAATTTGTGAAAATTTATCAACTGTTTGTGTATTATATTTCAAGGATTTTTCTTAAAAAAGGGGGAAAAGAATAGTTAATCGTCCATGGAGTGGTAATAAAAAAGATGATTACAATGCAGTGATGATATGTTTCATTAGTAGGAATATCGGGCTCTATGAGAGCAGAGAAGAAAGGTACAGCTTCCTTATGTAAATGACTCCTGACCTCAAACTTGAGAACAGTATTAAACACAAATTATCCAAAGAGATTTATATGCGGATAGTGGGTAACAAATTGATGATACAGGCCATTGTATACCTGATACAATTGTGACATCAAAACTTGTTCAGAGAACTGCGTTCAATTTAGTATGAAGAGAAGATAAATTTTTAGATAGGGTATTGTACTGTACAATCCTGCAAATGTAGGGATGCACCAGCTAAGGGAGATAATTGCTTATCATACTAAGGAAATTAAAATCATTGATACATATTTTAGTTAGAGAACTTCAAGAGCAATTTCAAGCAAGTCTGGATTTAAAGAGAGATAGAACAGAAACAGATGTGTTGAGAGACTCAGTAATAGTAACAAATCATCTCCAGAGTCTCTTAGCTTGTGAGACTACGTAAGAGTGGTGTCTGGATCCTCTCCAGGAAGGCATCATTCCAGAAAATTTGAAAGATGCAGGGCCAACAGAGTGAGAGACCTTCCTGCATTGTTTGTAGATACGGCCTTTCTACACAGCTCTGGGTCACATTAAATCGTGAGGCCCTAGAGTCGCCAACGCTCATATGCTTATTTCACAAATTTCATGAAAGATACTCTCTCTCTCTGCTTCCTTTTACTGCGTCTATCCAAGTCGGATCATAGGAAGTCGTTGTGGACTAATCAGGAAATAGAGACTAAATCATCTCTATTTCTTTCATTCTTCATGTCTCTTTCTCCAAACATTGTACCTGAAACAAACTTCTCACGTGTTCCTAAATCTCACTCAAAATGGCTCATGTAAATAGATAAATGAAGCGCCACATGACTCCTGGTTAAGCAGAAAGTCTAGAATCCATTTATCACTATTTTTTATCTGAACTCTCTTTTGACGTGTCTTAGAGAGTGAACATTTCCAATATCTATGACAGAATCCAAATGCTCACTTCCCTGCTTGATTTACAGCTATGGCCAAGACATTTGTCTACATTGTGCATTATATTCTTTCTTTGAAGGCTATAACTTGAGAATGGGTCACTCAAAGAACCAGGGCAGTTGCACAACTTCTAAAGGAACATGGATAAAACAGAAATAAATTCATGAAGTTTCTAGAGGAGCCCATCATATGGTTCTGAGGCCGTAAATGGCACCCAGAAGGGTCAACAGTGATATCTTCGCAAGATTCGTTCTCAGGCTCATATTGGACATTCCTCATGGTTGCAGTCTTCAGACATGATTCCCCTCCATTTCTGGAGATTCTATAAGTCTTTCAATCATTTTTAGTATTATATCATCAGTTCATATTAGACTGAATTTTGCCGGAGTCCAGCTCCAGCCGAGTCCAGGTTTCCTGAGGGATGAACGGCGTCGGCGAAGAAAGAAGACAAGGTGAGACTGGAAGTGAGGTTTCCAAATCTGATTTATTCAAAGCATTCAAGCACTTATATAGGGTCCAGGTCACGTGTTTATGATTTCATGGAATTGTCTCAGTACATAATTTTGGCAAACAAAAGTGGGTACATAAGTATATCTTGTTACAATATTAGCACAGTATGTCTGTGAGAAATAAGCAACCTTTGTTAATTATAGATATTGACTTTTTCTATATGTCTACTAGGCATCTAGATGTCTAAGACTGATTGCAAAACGGGGTATAATGTCTAGATTCAGTTCCCCATGGGTCAACTGGCCCTAAGCCTCTATCTTTATTCCTGTAATAATGAAAGCAGAAATATTGCAAAGCATAAGGGGACCAAAGACACACAGGCCCCCAGTTCTGTCTGATCAAAAGCCACACAGGCACAGTGCTTGGGGTTTCTCTTTTAACATTAACTATTTTATAGGGTTCCCAATCCTCATCATAATCCCAATTCCTCTGTGTCAATATATTATGATATTTCTTTGCAACTTTGTCAGGATCATGAGTTGCCTTAGGAAGGGGTAGTTTTTGTATGCCTCTGCTCCTGGGTGGGTGCCACCATTTACCTCCTGTCCTAACAGGCCTAGGATAATATCTACCTCCTAGAAGGACCTGAGGAGGGAATATTCTCTTTTGAGGCTGATTATTAGAAGGCTTCCTCCTTGAGGGCTGTCCAAATTCCCTTACCGCCTTTCCAGGAGGGGTCAGAAGGTTTTTTCCCTTCAGGCTGTTGTTCCCTGAACCCTCCCTAGAAGGCCAGGTTACATCAGCTTCTTTCCCCTGCTTGGAGAGATTTTCCCCAAGATATCCCCATGTACAGAAAAAGAACAGCAAGAGCAATATTGCTAAGATTAGTAGCATGAGTAGGATCAGGAGCGGCCGACCGCCATCTTCTGAGGGTCTGCCATGCGTTCCCTCAGCTCTCTCCCGGACCTTTGTCCTTGGATAGAGGCTTAGCTGACTGGTGGGTGGCTCCCGGCAGAATTTATTTCTCTTTTTCCAGTTAATGACTTTTTAAAGATATAGATATTTTATTTCCCAACATAATCCAAGTATTATCAAAGCCAGACTTTATACTTTAAATAAATGCAAAAAATTCACTGTAAATGCATCAAACATAGATCCATATTTCAATACATTTTATGATCCTTAGAGGATGATTTTTTCTTTTTGTATTTAAGTCCTAACACCTTTGAAACTGCTGTAACTTACCAGCTCATGTTGCAGATCTAAATTCTCCCTTTGAGTTCTCCTTAAAAAGCTTGCTAAATCAAGATTTTTAGATGTCAAATATCATTATTTGCTACTTCTTTCCATAAATCTACAAGAAATTTTTATTTTCAAATACCATATGCAAAGTCATTCTCTTCTGCTTCCTCACCCAACTTCCAAATGCTCAGGGAAAAGTATACTCTTTTCAAGAGAATTTGTACTCAAATTTCATTGCAGTCTCCATGACTCTGCTTGAGCTCTCCTGAAAGATGTGTATTCTGTCCATCTGCTTCTCAATGCTTATGTAGCATTATGCATTTCTTTATGGCACCTTTTCTTACTCATTCCTTTTTCCTCTTGTTTTCACTTATTTAAAAGTTTTTCCATTTCTACATTAGTGTGGAGTATAGGCACATATATTTATCACCTTTATGTCATAAAACTTAACTAACATCATAACAAATAAAATATGTTATAATTTAAAGAAAGTGAGGAAGAGACCAGAGGAGGAGACTCAGGGAGGAAAAAGCCCAGGCCCTTTTGGAAGAAGGAATTTTGGGAAACTGTCACTGACTTAACTGGAGAGTGGGAAATGGCATGCTGTGACTTTCCTTGGGGGGCATGAGTAGGGGGATATCCCTCCGGAGGGAATACCATCAGTGAGCAAGCTCAGCTATGCTCACAAGGGGGTTGCAGGACTTCAGTCTTATAATACCGCTCTAAGCAAAGGTCATCACACTTTTGAGAAAGTCTCCAGATGACAGAGTGAGACACACACATACGCATTCACACTGAGTTAAAAATGATTGGGAAAAGTGCAAGAAAACCTTATAAAAAAAAACTCTACATCCAGAGAAGTATGAAAAATTGTTAAATCCACAGTCCAAATTGTGGAATATAATAGGAAGTGCCAGATAACAATAAAAGACTTCTGGAAATTAAAATGATAATAATTAATGTAGTAGATTCAATGAAAGTTTTCAAAAGATAAATTTGAGAAAATGGACCAGAAAGAAACGAACAACCAAATAAAAGTGTAACATTTAAAAAAGATAGAATTAGAGAATTATTATAATAAAACCCAACATATACCTATGGATATTCCTAAAGATGCATGTTAGATAATAATTATGGAGTGAATATTATCAAACAGAGACATTTCCTCATAACTGTTATATGTGAGCTACAATATTCAAATAATATGCAAATGGAAAATAAGTGAGAAATAATTTATGAAAGGATATTTTCTTGAAATCTGTCTTCTTGAAAACAATTTCTTGTCAACTCTCAATATCAACTGTGTAAATAAGATCCTCACAGCTTCTTCAGAGAAATTATAGTAATATAATGAGAAGAATTATATGCATTAATAGCCAATAAATAGTATCAGTTTTCACAATAATGTTATATTTTTTTATATACAGCCGATAAACTGTAGAAGATGGAACAATGCCATCAAGTCACGTCCCAGCTAAGGTGGATGTAACCATCCCGAGAGCACGGGAGGAGGGAAGAGGGCGACCGTGGTGGTGTAAGGAGGCAGCAGCTCCCCATCCACAGCAGTCGAGCAACAGCTCACAGTCTGGTATTTGGTATTTAGGAATCAAGCATTAGAAGATAAGCATATTGTTTACGATGGCAGAGAAACATAGAGAAAATTGTAAAATAATTTGAAGTATTTGCCTTGGGGGTCAAGAAGAGTGGGTTAAGAGGTCATCATTTTACCTTGTGCATTGTTGATGCATTATTTTAATAAAACATTAAAGTGACATAAAAATTACTTTACACTTAATAATTTGCATGTACTCAAATTATTGCTCATATGACTCTCCAAATAAATTGTAAAACATCTATGGCAGGATCCTGGGCCTGCAAGGAGCCACCAATTTGTACTTATTGTGTGGCTGCTGATAACTTGCAGAGGAAAAACAGAGAAAGCAATGCTTTTTAAAAATTTGTATTTGAATTCAACATTAGACCAGCGTACTAGACTGGTATCACAAAATATAATTTATATTAATATTTTCAATTACTGACAAGATTGAAACTGTAATATTTGTAATTACCAATGAAATTAACATTGCAAGAACTTCTATAATTTGTATTTTATGTAGGGTTGAATATGACAAATATTCCATGGGGTACTTAATATTATCCCAGTTTAATGAGGAAAAAGCAACACAGAACAGAAATAATAAATGGCAAGTCAGATCTGTACGTTGATGCCATGTCACATAACTCCCAATGCAGCATCATTTGAATATCTGTTACCCCTGTTCTTATTGCTAATAACCTGTCATATGATATCATTTAAAGAAATATTGTATATGAAAGGGAAGAAACCTCAGCCATTGAATTTCTCTTTCAAGATCAAAAGAGATCATTTTTTCTTATGTAAAAAATTAGATTATTTCCCTTTCATTTTCCTTTTATATAAAGAAATAATATTAAGTAATGAATTTATAGGCCATTTACAAAGTATTTTCACCTGTATTGACTTATTAAACTCCAATAAAAGTTTGTGGTTTGGACATGAGCAAAAATGAAAATATATACAGAAGAAAAGAACTCTCAGATTGTGTCTTAGTGAGTTGGAGAAACAAGCCTTGGACCTGGACAAGGTCCATATATGGAAGAAAAGATACAGATATAAACTTTTATTGACCATCTCCACTGGGTGAAACCTGACATGGGTCAAGATTTGTGCCATGATTAAATGAAATTTAACCCTGATTAATAGATTTTGAGGTTGATATAAGCACTGACATTTTATACATAATAATCTAAGTTTCAGAGATTTTAAGTGACTTTTCCTGAATCTTGTAGAGATTTAGATGCTAGTTGGATAGCTATAAATATTTACATATTAAAATTTTATTTAAAGATATATCTTGTCTTATCCTTCAAACATTTTGAGGCAATTCTGAACTGAACGTTACTTTCTAACTGCTCAAAAGTAAAAATAAGTAAAGTAAGAGGGAGGTGACATCAGCATCATGGTGTATTGAGTTGCTCCTTCTGCCTCTCCCCTCTAAGTTACAGCCAGTAGGATATCCTTGAACCAACCAAAGACTCTGCACAGCACAGGAGAATGCCTGAGAGATCCATCTGTCTGTGCATCTGACGGTGGGTGAACTGGACCTCCTGGAAGCGGTGGAATCAGGGTAGCAGCAGCAGTGGCTCCCAAGACTGGAAGTTCCAAGATCTGTGGCCAAGCCTGTGAACTGAGGCCCCAGATCTGAGGTAATGCTGATGAATGGAGGACCCAGAAATCCAGGCAACCGCCACTCCCAGGGGTTCCAGGAATCACTGTGGGCTGTGACTGGAGACTCCAAGGAGCATCAGATATCTGTGACCCAGCCTCCTCACCTTCCCCTGGTGGCAAATCCTCCAAATCCAGCCCTTTCGGCAGCAAGTGCTACATCCAAAATGCAAAATATGCCCCGCTGTAGTAGCAGTGCCCGTGATTTCTGAGATTTCAGGAAACACAGCTGCTCTCATGGCTTAGCTCCCAACCCTCTCTCACTTTTGGCATGTGAGGCTGGCAACCTGAGGCTTCAGGAGCTGCAGCAATAACTGTGATCCAACCACCAGTGGTGGCACCCCCAACACCAACCCTACCAGCAGTGGGGATGGCATACAGACCCTGGGCCTGTTGCAGTGGCAGCCAAATATGTTAATCTAAAGCCCCAGCAGAAGCAGGTCAGCACCTTGAGATAACCTGCAAGCAGCAGTGCAGGTGGTGCATGTGGAAGCAGCATCTGAGCATGCGGAGAGTCCACAGAGCCAATGGGAGAACACAAGACCCAGGCAACCTGAAAAACAACAGAGGTGCTCACAGCCTGGGAACCACAATGGTGATACCTGCAATTACAAGGACATGGTAAGCAGCAAGGCACCAACAACCTTGGAGGTACCAGCAGTGCAAGGAGGGCACTGACAGTGCCGCTGGCAGAGGCAGTGGAGGACGGAAAGTGCAGACTCTCAAATACTACCAAAAGCAGGTCAGAACCAAAGTAACCGGAGCCTTACAAAAATAAGAAATGGCTTTACTACCACAAATGTGTTAGGAGAGGAATGACTCATCTTGCACCATGAAGAGCTACAGTCACAGGACAGCACACGAAAAAATGACAATTCACCAGAAACCAAAGTTAAAGTACCAGAATATTGTGATATAACTGACAGAAAATTCAAAATAGCTGTCACAAAGAAACTCAGGGAATTATAAGAAAACTCAGAAATACAATTCAAAGAGATCAGGAATAAAATTAATGATCAGAAGGAGTACTTCACCAAAGAGTTTGATATTCTAAAATAAACAAACAAAAAAACCCCAGAAATTCTGATGCTGAATAACACATTAAAGAAATAAAAAATAAAGTAGACAGCATTAGAAATAGAGCATACCATATATGGGAGAGAGAATTAGTGAGCTTGAAGATAAAAATTTAGAAATGATTCAGATGGGAGAAGAAAGAGAATTAAAATTTTAAAAATGTAGATATTCTGCCAGAAATATGTGACTCAATTAGCAAAAGCAACATAAGGATGATGGGTACCACAGAAGGAGAAGAGAAGGAGAAAGGGGCAGACAGCTTATATAAAGAAATAATAGCTGAGAACTTCCCAAACCTAGGGAAGAGACTGGATATACAAGTACGTGAAATTAATAGAACACCTATTTATGTCAATACCAAAAGGCCTTCTCACAGGGATACTATTTTAAAACTGTCAAAAGTCAATAACAAAGAAAGAACATTAAGAAGAGCAAGAGAGAAGATAACTTACAAAGGAACTGCCATTAGGCTGTCAGCAGATTTCTCAGCAGAAATTCTACAGGCTAGGAGAGAGTGGAATGATGTATTCAAGACATCGTAAGACAAAAACTATCAGCAAAGAAGACCCTATCCAGCGAAGTTATTCTTCAGATATGAAGGAGAAATGAAGCTTTTCCTAGACAAACAAAAGCTGAGAGAATTCATTGCCACCAGACATGCCTTACAAGAAATGCTGAAAGGAGCCCACCTACCTGAAACAAAAAGACACAGGGACACGAAGCTTTGAGTGAGGTGATAAATACACAGACAGAATCAGAAAATCACTACTCTATATCAGAACAGGTTAGTAAACACTTAATTATAACAACGAGGCTAAAGAGAAAGAAAGCATAAATAGAACTATAACCATTTTAACTTGGTAAGAGGCTCACAATACAAATTTAATGATCAGAAGGAGTACTTCACCAAAGAGTTTGATATTCTAAAATAAACAAGAAAAACAGAAGGGAAAGAGAGAAGGACAGAACCAAAAACGTCAAGGGAGAAAAATGTTATAAGCATGAAAAAACTCTCTCATCTATGACATAATGCAAACCTTATGGTAACTATAAAACAAAAAATCAGAGCAGAGTCACAAAACAAAAAAAAGAGGAACTTGAGAAACACATCGCAGAAAACCCCAAATTAAAATGGCAGGTAGAAATACAAGGAAAATGAATCAATAGAAGCAGAGAACAACGAGAAAGCAAAAGATAAATAACAGAATTAAGCCCACATATATCCATAACCACTCTAGGTGTAAATGGACTGTATTTACCATTCAAAAGACAGAGAATGATGAGATGCGTTAAAACATAAGACCCAACAATACGGCACCTCCAAGAAACATATCTCAGCTATAAAGAAAATCACAAGCTCAGAGTGAAGAGATAGAAGATGATACCCCAGGAAATGGCAACCAAAAGAAAGCAGGTGTAGCCATAATTGTATCAGACAAAATAGACTTCAAGTCAAAAGATTTGCCCTGAGCTAACACCTGTGCCAATCTTTCTCTACTTTGCATGTGGGTTGCTGCCACAGCATGGTTGACAAGTGCTGTAGGTCCACACCCAGGATCCGAATCTGTGAACTTGGGTCACCGAATTGGAGCACACTGAACTTAACCGCTACAACCCAGTGCTGGCCCCTGATGTTTTTATTAACCATTTTTTTCCCCTTCTGACTTTTCAGGGCACTGCATCCTGCCCTAAAGAATCATTGTAGGGGCCAGCCCAGTGGCGCAGTGGTTAAGTCCTCACATCCTGCTTTGGTGGCCCCGGGGTTTGCTGGTTCGGATCCTGGGTGTGGACATGGCACTACTTGTCAAGCCATGCTGTGACAGGCATCCCACATATAAAGTAGAGGAAGATGGGCATGGATGTTAGCGCAGGGCCAGTCTTCCTCAGCAAAAAGAGGAGGATTGGTGGCAGATGTTAGCTCAGGGCTAATCTTCCTCAAAAAAAAGCACAACATACGTTATATGTTTTTCCATTACTAACCTTTCTTTTTACCAAAAAAAAAAAAAACTAGAAAATATACCATTGTGAAATGTCTGTGGTGTTTCTAAGGTGTCCATTCGACATTTCTCTATCAATTGAACAGACTTGTACGGGATCCACACAACCCACATACAATCACGTGCTCATCTGTTCTTGAAGCCAGTGGAGTGTGTCCAGTCAAGTAAATTTTGGACAAAAACAAGAGAAGAGCGTTGGGACTGGAGGCACACACCCTTATTGTTCCTTCATCCTGCTAGCCAGCATCTGCATGTGATGATGTGTGGTTCTGCATTCTTCTTGGAAGAGTTGTACAGAGAACCAAGCCCAAGGATTCAGGAGCAGAAAACCATAAGCCAATAGGCAACTTACTATTCATCATGAGAATGTGGGGATATTAATGAGAAATAACTTACCAAATTGTTCAAAAAATTGATTTGGGAAGGGAAGAGGCAAGAGGTTGCACTGTAATAATTGTTTGCTATCCTTGACATTCTTTTCTATTGAATCATAAAATTGGGGCAAAAATGGATCCAGTATAATTCTAGGATGTTTTATTCAAAATGCTTAGCACTTGCTTATAGAAGATGGGAACTGAAAGAATTATAATATTTTAATGATAATTCAAGTAATTTTTTTTGCCCCCAATTTCTCCCCACATAAATACACTTTTGCCCTAGTCTAGGTTATTCTTCCTGGAACAGATTTGAGAAAGCAAATAGTCTACTGGGTTGCATTCCATGTCCATTCTATTACATTTACATTAGAAAAAGCACACAGAATCTCCCTATGTTTAGTTCCCATTTCCAGTAAAACTGAAGTATTTATCTTTACATACCATTACCTTTCTTGCATCTTTGCCCACATTCATATTCTTTCTTCCACATAAAGAGTCTTTCTCCCCATTTCTAAGGGTTTTGATGTCTTCCAATCCCTGTGATTCCATGTTAAATCCTCATTTCATGGAGAATTTCATGTTCTCTTTAGACCTCTCTTCCTCACTTCTCTTTCTTGTTTAGAGCTAGATAGTTCTGTCAGGATATCACATCTGATTTATTGCTTCACTGTCTATGTTTACTTGTACTCTCTGCATGCTGGACATGACCTATGCACCCCTTCCTAACCTGGCCCCTGACATCCACCCAAGGCCCACAGCTCTCACCCCATTTCACTTTACCATTTTCACACCACCCTAGATAAGACATTCTTGCTGAGTCTTTTCACATCTAACATACTGGCTCACTGGCACCTCAGAAGCTACGAGAGACACCCTCCTCAATGGTTCTTGGCCTTTGCTCAGACCAGGAATAGTAAGCATAGAGGGATGTGGGGGCACTGAGACAGACCAGGCTTTCTCAGGGTGCAGCAGAAGAGTTCTGGCATCATGGGGGTGAGGGGATGGTCGGTATCAGCACCACCTGTGTGCAGTGAGATTAAGCATTGGCTGAAGAAAACAAACTGCCTTCTCCAACCCCTCCCCATTATTCCTTCTCTTCTTAGCATATTTTATCTCCACTCTTAGGCTAGAACACACTCTCCATTAAGGACTCTGTTTATGGCTTGTCCCTTATACTAGAAAGAAGCTCCAAGGAAGGCCACTTGGTGGGCCTCACTTGCTGCAGTGTTGTGTCTCTTGGGTGTTTGAAGGGTCAATGGATGAACTTAATTATTCCACAGACTAGCTATTACAGAGAGGCAGATAAAACAGAGGGACTCACTTTACCAAAGTGATTCTGTTTATCTTCATTTTTGATAGGTTCATGAGTCAAATAATGACCAAATAAACTGAACATGTAAGTGAATGCATCAACAAAAGTTCAGCTAACTTACTTAATTTATGCATAATTATTTTGAAAGCTAAAACTTACTGAGTATTTTATTTACTTATTTATTTAATTTTTCAATTGAGGTAACATTGGTTTATAACATTATATAAATTTCAGATGTATTAATTATATTTCACTTCTGCACAGACTACACTGTGTTCACCACAAAAGATATAATTTCTATCTATCACTGTACAAATGTCCCCCTTTACCCCTGTCACCTTCCCCCCACCCCCTTCCCCTCTGGTAACCATTAATCTTTTCTCTGTATCTACGTGTTTGTTTGTTGTTGTTTTATCTTCCATGCATCAGTGAGATCACAGGGTATTTGTCTTTTTCTGAGTTATGTTGCTTAGCAAAATACAATCCAGGTGTATCCATGTTGTTGAAAATGGCAAAACTTCATCTTTTTGTGGCTGAGTAATGTCCCATTATATGCACCATGTTTTCTTTATCCATTCATCCATCAGTTGCACTTAGGTTCTCTCCAAGTCTTGGTGACTGTAAATAATGCTGCTATGAACATAAGGGTGCATATATCTTTTCAAACTAGTGTTTTTTGTGTACTTTGGAGAAATATCCAGAAGTGGAATATTTGGATCATATGGTAATTCTATTTTTAATTATTTGAGGAATCTCTACACTGTTTTCCATAGTGCATGTACCAATTTACATTCCCACCAACAGTGTACAAGGATTCCCTTCTCTCTGCATGCTCTCCAACACTTGTTATTTCTTGTCTTTTTAACAAAGCCATTCTCATGGATGTGAGGTGATGTCTCATATTGTTCTTTAGGGGAAAGGATGGCTATTTCACCCGGGGGTCTGTATTGTGTGTGGGGGGGGGGGGGGGGGGGGTATGTCCAGTCCTACTATTAGAGTTGGTCTTTTCCTAAGAGCAAGATTTTAAAAATCAGACCACTAAGTTCAGATCTGTGTAAAAGTGGACATACATTTTGCCCCAATAAACTTGCCTCCATTTTTCAAAAATGAAAACTAATATTGGACCTAGTTTATAAGGTTATGATGATCAATAAAATAAGAAAATAAAAGTAAAACATGAGACAAAATGCAATCATAATGTAATTCATGAGTGAAAGTTATTTTATATTTATTCTTATTGTTGTTATTCGTTATTTTACAATATTAAACTATATTTACTACATCTCAGTGAAGATCTGATTCCCTTAATGCACCTTAAAGAGACTGTAGAAATAAAATATTTAATGAAATCACCCTTTGATCAAAGAATGACTGTGTTTAGGGGAACAAACAAGGTTTAAAATACAAGAAAAGGCTGAGCTCCACTAGAGACTCTGAATGTGGCATTCAGGTTGAAAACAAGTTCCTCAACCCGCCCTTCTTCTAAATTGCTGGCTTCCACTTCCAACACACCCCAGGAAAATGCAAAACTGCTTCTCTTATGTGCTCCCTGATATTGTCTTCTCTAGACCATTTTTCTCTTTAATTCACTTGAGATGGGGAAAACAATTCTGACTAAAATGCTATTCAAAAAAGAAAAGGGCAAAAGATAGGATTGAGATTAAGGAAAGAAGGCAAAAGTAAAAAAAATATTAATTTTTAAACATGTTATTCTAAACTATGGCCTTACAGTTGATTTTATATTTAATTGCTTTGTCTTTGTACAGCATGTAAATACATACTTACAAATATACAGATATATCAATAAATATATATTTTTAATTCTTTTCTTGGCAAATCCAATTGCCTCTCTAAATATGCAAAATTTCTTGGCTGAAAATTATTGTAGGCACATACTCATTTATCAACAACAGATAAGAAATATGTTTTAATGAACGACAAACCTTAACTTTTGTAACCTATTTTTTATCCTCCTTCTTTGGGCAAATTGTACCTGCTAGAAAAAAAATGTTTCAGATTTTCAATGACATAATTCCAGCAATGGAATTGGAATATTTTGTTACAATTAATAATTAAACAGAAAAACTTACAGTTTCAAATCCATATGATGTGGTTGAAGAGATATATTAAAAAAACACTCAATTTTGTGAAATAGTTAATCTTCAAGAATTGAATGAAAACAGAGAAGTTAGAAAATATATAATAATAAGTGATTGAATATAATTTTGTGTCAAAAATTTCAAACAATCCTCTGAACACCATATATTGTCTCTTAGTAAACAACAAGTAACAAAAAGTGTTAGCTTTCAAAACATCTACGTTTTTTAAAGCCTAAATGGATTGTTAACAAAGGAAGATATACCAATAGGCAATAAGCTGATGCAAAAGTCTTGGGCTTTATTACACATCAGGAAAATGCAAGTTAAAACCAAAATATATTACAACACGGAATTGAAGAGATAAAATGAAAAAGCTTGATGATACTCAAACAATTGCTGCCAAACTGGAGCAACTGGCACGCGCTTTGCTGGTGGCGGTAAAACTGAGCGTCCACTTCATAAAACAATTTACTAAGAAGTTAATCATTCACGTATTAGGGAAGTAAAAACATATGGTCACAAAAAGGAGGTGAATAGCAGCTTTAGTCATAACAGCTCAGACTGGATATAGCCCAGATATCTGTCAACAAAACTGTGCGTAAATAGTGGTGATATACTCGGACAAGAGAATGCTACTTAGCAAGAAAACAGAGCACACTGTCGATAAATGTAAAATTGTAGAAGAATCTTTAAAAACAGATAAAGTGGAGATAAAAACATAAGACGTAAAAAAAAATACCTACTGTACATTTTCATGGACGTGACAAACTAAACTACGCCTAACTAAAGAATAAACATAAACATCAGGCCAGTGGTTTATCTTGATTGGGGCATTTCACTGGAAAAGAGCATGAAGGATCTTTCTGGTCCAGTGAAATCTGTGTCTCTTGCTGGTGGGTACAGGTTACAAGTGCAAATATTGTCAAAACTGGTTGAACATACTCTTCAGATGTGAGCATTCTACTATTTGTAAATTATACTGCAACTTGAAAACATCAACAATTAACTCTTCAAATTGTTTGACTATTTATTTCATTCTTCGAACAAATATTTATTGTGAGCTGTCCTATAGAAACATTTTAACAAAAATTTGTGATTCAAAGATTTTTAACAATCCACAATTTGTTTATGACAGCTTAGTAAATGATCACAAAGTATGGAAGTCTGTCTGCATTTCAGAGTAAAATAGAAATTCAGATGTAGATATAATGCATGTATAACTTTTCTCCAGGACGCCTTGCACAATCACTTTGTACAGTCTTGAGATTTGGGTCAGATCAATATAATCTTAGTTATGACTTAAGGCAGCCCACTGGCCCATACACTTTCTCAGGGCCCCCTTGACCTCCCTGTTCCTCAGACTGTAGATGAGGGGGTTCAGCACAGGGGTGAAGATAGTGTAGAATGCTGACACGACCTTATCGTGGTTAGCTGACCTGTAGGATTTGGGTCTCATGTAGGTGAAAATGGCAGCTCCATAAAAGAGTCCCACCACAGCCAAATGTGAGGAGCAGGTGGCAAAAGCCTTCTTGCGGGCTTCTCTGGAACGCATCTGGAGAACAGCTGTGAGGATGAGACTATAGGAGGTCAGGATGAGAGATAAGGGGACCAGGAGCATTAACACACAGCAGATGTACATGACATACTCAAAGACAGATATGTCAGCACAAGCCAAACGCACTACAGTGGGGGCCTCGCAGAAGAAATGATCGATCTCATGTGCACTGCAAAATGGGAAGCTCAGGGTAGTGGCAGCCTGCATGAGCCCATCCGCTGCCCCCAGGAACCAAGACCCCAAAGTCATTCTCAGGCATAACTGCGGGCTCATGAGGACAGGGTATTGCAGTGGATGGCAAACAGCCACGTAGCGGTCATAGGACATGGCTGCTAACAAGAAGCACTCACCCCCTCCCAAAGTAAGCAAGAAGAAAATCTGCAACCCACACCCAGCAGGGGAGATGGACTTCTTGCCAGTCAAGTAGTCAGCTGCCATTTTGGGCACAATGGTGGAAACCAGCATCATGTCCATGAGGGAGAGTTGGCTCAACAGGAAGTACATGGCTGTGCGGAGGTGGGGCTCCTGGTGAATCAGGAGAAGCATGAGGGCATTGCCCAGCAGGGAGGTAAAGGCAATTGTCAGAACCATTGCAAAGAGAAATGGGTGGGCTTCTGTGTGGTTAAAGAGTCCTAGGAGAATGAAACCTGAAGTGGTGTTCCCGTTTTCCAGGATTTCGAAGAAGAGTAACACTGCAAATGGATAAATAGATGAGAGAATTTTCATCATTTACAATGCTCTATTTGAATTATGTGTTTATTGTTAAGTACACATGTGAAAATGATGAAATCTATTTCAAATCCTTCATTTGACATTTTCAAATGTTTCAACTTGGGTGTAAAATTAATTTCAATTTTTTTCTCATTTTCAAGCTTTTCAAAATTAGGATCTCCCAGCTTCCTTAGTGATTACTTAGCATAATGAACAAAAGTTGTTGATAAATTACAAGAACATGGTGTTTCTTTGTGCTACCTGACACCCACATAAGTGAACAGAAGGAAATTACTCACATAATTTGTCATTTATATTAGTACTTGCTTTACATAATGCACAGTCAATATTCTTAGAGGCTGAATTAATGTGTTTAACTATATAAAAGCCACGTTCTTGATAATGAGGGTTACACATATCTAACATGTTAAAATTTACTGAAACCTACAAAAATCAGATAATTTTCCGCGATGTTGATTAATCCAGGAAGGCAGTTTTACTTTCCAAACAAGAGGACTTGTATTTTCAGGTCTAGAAACTGGAAGAACTGAGTCTGCAGATGGAAACATAAATTAATTTGGAATTATTAGTGCGTTTAGTTTAACCTTACTGAGTATAGAGTGAAAACAGTAATGACTTTCTTAGAATATTTCCCCCCAATGCAATACTATAATACTTAAGGCAACTTTCATTAACTGTAAATAAGTACTTTCTGTAATGAAACTGTTTTCCTTTAAAGCCACAGAAACACAATCTTTACTGTGTACAAAAGAGAAAATAAAACTCCTTAGTTCTTCACCCAACCACAGAGATAAAACAATTTCTTCTTCAGTCACAAGGGAATCTAAATCTTTAAAAGTATTTTCATCTCTGATCTACTGGGGTTGAAAGTGTTCTAGCTTGTTGAGTAAACACAGTCATGGATGTAGCGATGCGGATGCTAATTCAGTCTCAAGGATATGGTATAATTCAGTGGGGCTACTTGACAGAAGTTCACCTCTTCTATGGTCATTTCCTTTGCCCCGACTTTATGCCTCCATTCCATCCTTGAATGTCAGTAAATATGGAGAAGGGCAGTGAAAGAGGCTCCCTCTATCCCTAACTCCATTGCTGTTGCTTGAGCACCATCATCATACTGGCAGAATTCTACTTGGGGGTTTAGCTGGTTGTTTCAAAGTTAGCCATGGCGGAAACACATTTTCTCCTCAAATATTTTTTGCATTTGCCAAGACTTTGTGATCTGCGTACTCACATATTTCTAACAAGCAGCCTGTACCCCTAGTAGCTATATGCATAATTATAACCCTTAGTTTCACTTTCCTGAAGGACCTCAATACCCTCCTAACTCATGTCTATGACTTGAAGGCTTATTATTGTCCATTATTTCCATCTCTCTTATTGTTGAAGATTGTTAAAACTTTAAACCTGCTTAAAAATCAATAAGTAACTTAGTAAATGTAAGGTGTTGGGCAAGTTTCTTAAACTATTTTTTGCTCTCATCTTACCTATTTTTAAGTGTACTGTCAGTTCAGTAGCATTAAGAATATTCACATATCTGTGCAACCATCACCAATACTAATTCCCAGGACTTTTCTCATCTCAAACTGAAACTCTGTACCCATTAAATAATAACTCCCCATTCCCCTTTCTCCCTAGCCCCTGACAACCCTTGTTCTACTTTCTGTCTCTATAAATTTGACTACTCTAGGAAACTCAGATAAGTGAAATAGTACAGTATTTGATTTTTGCGACTGGTTTATGTCATTTAAAATAATGTTCTCAATGTTCATCCATGCCATAACATGTCAGAATTTCTTTCCACTTTAAGGCTGAATAATATCCCTTTGCATGCATATACTACATATTACTTATTAATTCATTCCATCTATGGTCATTTGTATTCCTTACACTCCAGTTGTGTATTTAAGCAGCAATTTAATGGGATTTTTGATAACATGATATTTTTCTACTTTGGTAAGGTAAATATGCATAGCAAAAAAATGCAGCATTTTGAGCTAAATTTTTGCTTACCTCATGCAAGAGAGGTTTACATATTTTTTGAGAATAATTATAACAATTTACATGAATTTTCATTTTATAAAATACATTTTCTTATTAGGAAGTTTCTACTTCTGGTTAAGTATTTTAACAAGTATTAAATCATTAGCTCTTAACTTTTCAATAGAAATAAGTGATATATCTATGCATTTTTTAGGTGAAATACATTGTATTAAAATAATCAGTCATCATCAATCTAATTGACTAGTCAGCATGCTAATAGTATTTAGATTATCTAATGGAAAACTCAGCTAAATGTCAATTAATTACATGAATAGTAGGTAATTATATTTTCTTATGATGTGATAATGTTTATTTATTTAAAGTTCCTATGCGTCTGTTCGTATTACACAGGTGAGACTATTTGCCTCTGATTAGAATGTGTGTAGACCTACACAAGAAGGATCTAAGGGATAGTTTCTACCAAAATTGACTATAGACACAGTGTGGGAGAAATCTAAGTTGAAGAATTAACTCATTTTGCAAATACAATATCTACAATGACATTAAATGGAAGAACGAAAGCTTAATTTGGATTCATGCAGAAATACGAAAATTTAATATGTTTTTAAAAATATGTCTTTACTTTCTTCACTATGCATTCAGAATGCTAAAGATTTTGCCTTTTCTTGTTTTGACAGTCTTTCACTTAGAATGGTGCTAAAATTTTGATATCTTTAGTTTAAATCACAAAATCACCTCTTTTGCAATGCTTCTAAAAGATACAAATATATCCTTTCCTTTTTCTCAGAGAGTAACCAGAATACTTATAAAACTGCCTATAAGTTTCCTTCTCTATTTTTCTGATTCCCTGTTTCCCTCAGTTAACATTAAATCTATAAGTCTTTTTCCCAAGTATACTGGGGTGATTAATCAATCTGCTCCATAAAAACTCAAAAACTAACAGCCAAATCTTTTATTTGACAGATTATTACAAGAATTTTAGTTCGTCAAATTGTAAGATAGATAATGAGTGGATTTTATTTGTAAAACTATATAGAAAAACGGTATTACTATGGATTTTTCTGGGGTATAAAATTCATAAGCAAATTAGTAAATATTAAGAGTTTAGCATGACTCACATAAGATAGCAATGATGACCCCCAACAGGCTGGATCAGCATTGCCTCTGAGCAGCATGAGGACAAGGCCTCTCTCTGGGTGGATGAAGGCTCCTCTAGCCAGGGGCAGCATCAAGCTCACTCATATCAGTCTCTAGAGTGACCTCTTAAGGGGTGTGGCCTATTGCCATCTTATGCTAAAAATCCTATCTTATTAATATGCCAGAGCTGCCTAAGTCTGACTCTTTGGATGTCAGAGATGTTTATTTTCAGGAGTTTTAGATTCCCAGAGCTTCATTATAATTCCCGACATCCTTTAATAAAGCTGTGATTCATTAAAATAAGAAAATCGATTACAAAGAAAAGTAAAATGTAAATAAATGTCCTTGGAAAGATTTGATGTTTTAAAAATACATGAGGGTGTGAATTAATGATTCCAGCATCACTTGTTTGCACTTTGATAAGGAGGGAAGATTAAAGAGTATGTTATTGAATGACAAGATATGTCAAAGGTTGTAATTAAACTGATGAAACTCATGGTAGAATTCAGCTAATTTTCTTTTCTTTTTTGAACTTAATTTGATAGAATCGCTGTATGTTATAAATTTCAGTTTGTTTATAACAATGTAATATAATTTTATTTTATTTTATGTATTTGTTTGTATCTATATAATAAAATCCATGATAATAACAACAAGTCACAGGAGGTTGCATTAATTGTGCCAAGCACTTTGCAGTTTGATTCTATTTGGGTTCACTTTAATAATTATTTCATTGTGATTTATATTTTAGGTTTCCAGGCAAATCTTGGTTCTTGGCTCCTTTTTTACCACTCTTGTTAATTTGGCTTGTCTAAGAGTAAATATAATTAGCACTTTCCACATCTGTAAAATTTTTAAAAACTACCTCTCTCATGGAATAGTTGATGGGAAAAGCTGCCTTTGTTCAAAAGCGAGCTAGTGTAATTGCTTAATCCAGACAAGCTGTAATAACTGGCAGTGTGTTTGTTTAGAAGGGGACTGGTAGTATGGCAGCCTTTGAGTAAGACCTTCAGAAAGAGTGTAATAATCATTTTCAATAAACCTTCATCTTTCCCGTCCTGAAGATTGCTGTGCCTGAGGTGACAGATCTGTCAAAATGATGCTCTAGTACCACAGTGTTGCCACTGTCAGGTGGGGAAGTAGATTTTGTACAACGTACATCCAACACTGTGTGGGCTCCCAGGAGGCCTGAGAATAAAGATCAGACAAGAACAACGTCAGAGGAGAAACGAGCATACCACTCAGAACTCCATCAGGAAACTGAGATTGCAGTGAACCTGGGGGTCTAAATTGAGATTAAGACTATTTATAAATAGGTGGGCATACTTGAAGGAAACCAAAGAGAAGTTGTACCACACTCCCATTTTAGCAAGAACAGGAAGTTTTGATGACCCCTCCTCTTAAAGGCTCATGGGGATGGAGTAGATTCTAGATTTCACATAGGCAGACTGTGTGGAAAAGATAAGGCTGCCACCAAGTGCTCCTACCTGGCCAGAGTGCAGAGCCAAAGGCAGGAAGCAAGGGAAATAAATACTACTCTGCTCTTGCCTTCCTCACTCCTCTGGGTCACGCTTGGTGATTCCTGGGACCTAGACTCTGAGATAGATTTGGACATGCAGGAAGTTCATTGTGGAGTGCCCTTAGCACATAATATGGCCATTTTAACTGTGTTTATTCTTCCAATCTATGAGCGCAGAATATACTTCCATTTCTTTATTTCTTCATCAATTCCTTTCAATAATGTCTAACAGTTCTCAGTGTATAGGTCTTTCACCTCCTTAGTTAAATTCATTCCTAGGTATTTTATTCTTTTTGTCATGATTGTGAAGAGCATTGCATTCTTGATTTCTCTTTCTGCTAGTTTGTTCTTAGTGTATAGAATGCAATTGATTTTTCTATGTTGGTTTTGTGCCCTGAAAGTTTATAGTATTTTTTAATTATTGCTAATAACTTTTGGTTGATTCTTAGGGTTTTCAATATATAGAAGCATGTCATCTACAAATAGTTACAGTTTTACTTCTTCCTTTCTAATTTGGATGACTTCTATTGCTTTTTCTTTCCTAATTTCTGTGGCTAGGACTTCCAATACCATGTTTAATAGGAGTATTGTTAGTGGTTATCTTTATCTTGTTCCTGTTCTTACAGGAATAGCTTTTTGGAAAATTCACAAATATATGGAGACTAAACAACATCCTATTGAGCAGCTATTGGATCAATGAAAAAATGAAAGGATAAATCAAAAGATCGCTCGAGACAAATGGAAATGAAAACACAACATATCAAAACTTATGAGATGCAGCTAAAGCAGTCCTAAGAGGGAAGTATATAGCAATATATGCCTGCCTAAACAAATAAGAATAATATCAAATAAACAATCTAACACTGTACCTAAAAGAAGTATAAGAAGCAGAGAAAACAAAGCCCAAAGTCAGTAGAAGGAAGGAAACAAAATCAGATCACAAATTAATGAAATAGAGTAAAAAGACAATAGAAAGGATCAATAAAACTAAGAGCTTTTTCTTCGTAAAGATAAACAAAATTGACAAATCCTTAGCTAGACTCACTAAAGAAGAGAAGCCTCAAATAAATACTATCATAAATGAAAGAGAAAAAAATTACAATGAATCCCCAGAAATACAAAGGATTATAAAAGACTGCTATGAAAAGCTATACGTCAACAAATTGGATAACATAGAAGAAGTGGTTTAAGTCTTAGAACTATGCAACCTCCTAAAATTGAATCAAGAACAAATAGAGAATCTGAATAGACCAATTACAAGTAAATGAGACTGAAACCATTTATTGAAGAGTCTTTCCTTTCTCCATTGTATGTTCTTGGCGCCTTCAAAGATTAGCTGTCCATAGAAGTGTGGTTTCATTTCTGGGATTTCAATTCTGTTACATTGATCTCTGTGTCTGCTGTTTTGATTACTATAGCTTTGTAGCATATTATGAAGTCAGGGATTGTGACAACTCCAGATTTGTCCTTTTTCTTCCAGATTGCTTTGGCTTTTTGGGGTCATTTGTTGTTCAATATAAATTTTAGGACTCTTTGTTCTATTTCTGTGAAGAATGTCATTGGGATTCTGATTGGGATTGTATTAAATGCGTAGATTGCTTTAGGTAATATGGCCTTTCTAACTATGGTCTTTCAAAACATGAGCATGGAATATCTCTCTTTTTTACATCTTATCTGATTTGTTTCAAGCACGTTTTATAGTTTTCAGTGTACAGATCTTTCACCTCCTTGGTTAAGTTTATTCTTAGATATTTAATTTTTTTGTTGTGCTTGTAAATGGGATTGCATTCTTGACTTCTCTGTCTTCCACTGTGTTATTAGTGTCTAGAAATGCAGCTAATTTTTCTAAGTTGATTTTGTACGCTACAACTTTGCTGTAGTTGTTGATTATTTCTAATAGTTTTCTGGTGGATTTTTTAGGGTTTTCTGTATATAGAATCATGTCATCAGCAAACAGGGAGAGTTTCGCCTCTTCCATTACAATTTGGAGTTCCTGTTAGAAAGATCTGATATATTTAATTTGCAAGATTAAATAGGTCTTGATGCGAATGATTGCCCTGTTTTTATTTTATTTTGAATGAGGTTATATAGGCAATTAGTTTTCAACACTTAATGCAACTCCAAACCTTTGTTTATAGGTGGAAGTTCTGTTGAAAAGGACTCAAAGATTATGCTCATGTTCAGAAAAACATTGTAAAGAATTAGTCATACTTTTCACGTCTTCATAGGCAGAATGATAGCATGAAGTACAGGTGGCGTAGACACCCATCATGCTTACTTTTTGCATATAAGATTTTCTGAGATCCAATCTATTTCTCAGCTTCTGTTGAAGCCTGCTTTTCATCCTGCCACACTGGAGTTCCTTTGAAAACACACTCAGAATATAGACCATGTCTTACCAACTTTCCATTCATGCCAAGTAGCCTGTATACGCAACACACATATGCGCAAACACACACACACACCTTATACAATATTAGCTCAATAAAAAATTTGTTGGGTCTTTGACTTGGTATTACATTCTGGCCTCCCTGATATTCTCATGCTTTTGTCTCCTGAATGAAACTCCTTTTTGAAATGTGTCCCTAAAATTCTGTCCATCCTGTTATCCAATGACAAGTTTAAACAATACTTACTTTATGAAAGACGTCCCTGAAATGCCCAAGTGGATTTGAACATTATTTTTTCTCAAACCCTCTATGATATTATTTTCTACCTTACACAATAGTCAGTTTTTTAACAACCCTACTGTCAACACTGGAATTTGCATTCCTTGAAGGATGAATATTATGTCTTGTTTATACTTTTTAGGAGAAATTCATGTTTTTTATTGAAATCCTAGTCTAAGTATGTTATAAGAAAGATAAAATTAATGTTTATTGAAACTGTACAAGGTATTACACATGTTAACTATAGAGTCTTTTAATTTTCACAATACAATTAGGAGCTAGTTTATGTTATCTCAATTTTTTACATGGAAAATTAAAGATTAGAGAGATGACTTTTTTTTTCCAGTGATAGAAACAGCGATGTTTTGTCTCTTTGAACTAAAATCCATGTCCTTTCCATTGCACAACATTAACTCTTCATTAATTTTAAACATATCTTTAAAATCAACCTTTATGGACAGAGTTTATTTACGTGTCAAGGACAAACTCCACTAAAATAATATGCTCAATAAGAAAAGATTTTAGTGTCCACCAGTTTGCTGACTGTATCCTTGACTTCATTATTTCTCAGACTGTAGATCAGAGGATTCAACATGGGGATCATCACTGTGTAAAACACAGAGGCCACTTTGTGTGCCTGGTGTTTTGGGAGTTGGACACACAGTAGAGGAAGAGGATGGTGCTGTGGAAGATGGTGATGGCGTTCAGGTGGGAGGCACAGGTGGAAAAGGCTTTGCAGTGCCCACTGGCTGAATGCATCTTGAGGATGATAAATACATGAGGCATGAGAATGATAAGCAGTGTGCTGACCTATTAAAAGTGGCAAAAGTGAAAAGCAGCCACTGGTTGACATAAGTATCAGAGCAAGAGAGGGACAGCAATGAGAACTCACAGAAGTGATTGATTGTGTTGAAGCCCAAAAATGATAATTTTATAGCAAAACATGTGAGTATCAAGGAAATGTTATTCCCCACACATATGATCTGACAACTAGCATGACACAGAGTTTCTGGGATGTGGCAATTGTGTAGAGCAGAGGGTTGCAAATGGCCACAAACAGATCATAGAGCATCACAGCTAATAAAAAGGATTAAGTTATGACAAAGACACAAAAGAAAAAGAATTGTGCTACACATCCTATAAATGAAATGGTTCTGTCTTCTACAACTAGGTTCACCAGGGTCTTGGGAGCAATGATGGAGGAACAGCAGAAATCCACAGAGAGGTGGCTGAGGAAAAAGTACATGGGGGCATGTAGTTTGGGGTTAATTTTGATTATTACAATCATCCCAATGTTCCCTACAACAGTGACACTGTAGGTGGCCAGAAAAATCAAGCAGAGGGGGATTTTCAGTTCTGGGTGTCTGAGAAGCCCAACAAAGTGAACATGGGCCCATTTTTATTTCTCTGACAGTAACATGGCCTCTGTTTGTTCAAATCTGAATCAATCCTGAAAACAAAAATATTAAGGAGAGTGAGGATAAAAGAAGCTTGGTTAACTATCCTTTACCAAAACTGGAAGATGAAGCAAAATATCTCTTTCAGAATTTCTCCATGTATTTTTATGCAAGATATGATAAATGTTAGACTACTAAAATATGATAAGTATTTTTAAATTTTAAGCAAAAACAATACAAATATTGAATTAATATTTTTAGTTCTCAACTGTAATTTTAATATTTACAAATAAATATACGAGATCAAGGGATTTATGGTTATTTTAAATAAAATCCTCCCCTAACACTTTCAGCTGTCCATGAATATTTTAAGTTCATAAAAAATAAGCCTAATATGATAACTGATTATGCCAGCCTATAAACAGTGAAAAATATGAGAATTTTTTTCTTTTTTTGTTGCAGTAACATTGGATTATAACATTATAGAGCTTTCAGATGTACATCGTAATATATTTCGAATTCTGTGTAGATTACATCATGTTCACCATCCAAAAACTAATAAATTTTGGGTGTACATCATTATATTTTGATTTCTGTGTAGATTACATTATGTTCGACGCCTAAAGACTAGTTACAATCCATCACCACACGCATGTGAACCTAATCACCCCTTTTGCCCTCGCCCCTCCCCCCTTCCCCTGTGGTAACCACCAATCCAATCTCTGTTGCTATGTGTTTGTTTGTCATTGTTTTTATCTTCTACTTATGTGTGAGATCATATGGTATTTGACTTTCTCCCTCTGCCTTGTTTCACTTATCGTAATACCCTCAAGGTCAGTTAAAGCTCAGATTCCGTTATTGTCTATGGAAATGAAAATATGTTGATGCAGTCAAAAAGAATTTGAAGCAAAATTAAGAACTGGTAGTGGATGGCTATGAATAATGTTGGAGTAGGGGAAGACAAGGAAAATTTTAGGGTGCCAGGCTTTCCACCTTAAATAATTAGAGACCATTATACAAGATAGCTGTGGGATTTTTTCCAATAAAGATGGTGGAATAATACTAAGCTCAGTTTTCCACGTAAAAATGCCCAAAATTCAGGCTTCCTTCACAAAGAAATAATAAGTGAGGCACATAGATATTTTACTTGGAAATTCAGTACTGTAGTATTTCAAAGGGACACATGAGTACAAGGTTGTTACCCAAAATATAAATTGTAACATTCATTTTAGAAAATTTACACCACAGAAAAGGGAACAGACAAGTTTTACAAATAATTTTCTTAATCAGGAACAGTTGATAAAAATATGTATAAATTATTGTTAAGATTAGAAAACAGCTGTAAGTAAATGTTACCCTCCTTATAAATATTTCTAGTCTCCTTCTGTGAAATTTCTTCAAATACTCTTCTAGTTTTATTATAAAGTAAAACTAAATATTATTTTACTTTCACTCTGAATTTTTCTAGAAGGGGATTTTTGTACACTCACATTTTCATTTTCTTTGATGCCATTTTACTTTATTTTATGAAGACCTCCAGCAGCATAGACTCTAAGAGCCCATGATAATCTGCTTTAATGCAGCCTGTCTAAAAGAAGTGTGATACTTATTATGATTACTGAGTTTGTCCCTTTCCAGTGAAATCACCTTTATTGTATTTTTTGAAAGTAAGATCTAATAATTTACAAAAATAAGACATTAGTATGAAAATGAGTGAGTGACATAGTGGAGCTTCTTTTGTGTGCCTTTAAATTGCAGTAGGAGTGAGTGACCCTCTCTTTCCTGTATAAACTACGCAAAACCACACACAGCTCCTCATTTGGCCAGAAAAGAAAAGGAACTAATAAACTAAATGCATAAGTGGAATGACAAAGGGAAGAAAACTTAGATATACATTTTCTCAAGGAATGGATTTTGGAAATATTACTAATATTTGTAGGATAAGGAAATCTGTCTTCGCTCATAAAGAGTTTATGAGCATGCCACCCCAAAATATGCCACTTTGGCATATTGGTTATTTTGAGCTGAAGACACTCAAGAAAGAGCAGATGCAGGAAGGAATCCCTGACTTTCCCTTCTGTTCCTAAAATCAGGTAGTAATATTTCCCATGAGGAAGGTGCCCTGCCTGTGCCAGGAAGAAAAGGACATTCGTATCACTGGAGACCCAGCACTGATGCTGAAGTGAACCTTACAACAAAACCTACTAAAATAACTAACCTTCCTTTACTTTCCTCTGTATATTTCCTAGTGAATGTCCCAAATTTACTGCCCCAACCTAAGCCCGCTTGTCTTGGCACGTCCCCATAATTTTTCATTCTTTGTTTAAAAATATCTACAAGGTTTTGGGCCTAACAGCTTTTTTGGGTCCCCATTTTTCTTTTGAAGATTCCTATATGCACATAAAAATACCGAATGAAGTCTATATGCACATAAAAATACTGAATAAAGTCTATATGCTTTTCTCCTGTTAATCTTGTTATGTCACTTTAATACTTAGACTCACCCGCAGAACCTAAGTGGGTAGAAGGATTTTTCACTCGCCTCCAGTGGGATGGCGTACAGATTTAGCCATGTGCTGATACAGAATGTTTCACTATTATTGTGAGAGTTTGTATGTAGCTTTTGACATTCTGGTAGAAAAGGAAGAGTCAGTAAAATGTTTATGTATGGCGTAAGTTTTATATTTACATATAAATGTAATTTTGACAGGAGTTTCCATAAATATGTACTGCTTTAAAATGAAAACTAATCAGACATTCAGAAAAAGATATTATAATTTTAAACTATACCAGACAATGACAGGTCATAATTTAAACTAAGAAAAATTTCAAATATTGGCATGTGCAACAGACTCTTGATTTTCTTTTAATAGTTTGTCATTAAAAATAGACTCTTTAAAATCTTGACTGGCTGAAATAGTACTTCTCATGACTTAATCTGAACACCGATCAACTGAGGATCCTGGAGCAATGCCCATTCTCGTTCTAACCTCCTCCCAGATCATTCTGATGCTGCTGTCCACCAACCATACTTTGAATAGGGAGATTTTAGGAGAGAACACTCCTCCTGAGAAGCTTTGATGAAAGCCACTTCTTCCATCACCCTTGCCATCCCCACAGATTTTTAACTGTCCTGAAGTAACTGAAAATTGTAAAACATCTTCATTCCCATAGTGGGTCATACATAATAATGGAAAAGTTGTCCATCCCTTTTCTTCTCTCACTCTGAATTGAATTTGTTTATGCTGAAATAATTGCCTATTTGAATATTACATAAGGATCTAAGAGAGTTGATATATGTTTTTCCATGTTAGCCCATTTTTATACTGTCCAGTTCTGTTTTCCTTTTTTCCTCCCTTCCAATTACTAACCTTGTTACAGATGTTAATGTTTTGAAATCCATTTATATTATTCAGGAAAATCTTAATTATTTAATATGTTCCTACTATTACCTAACACAGTTTTCTAACTATGTCTATATTTTGCGTCAATGCTTAAGAAGAGTACTGACTCATCGTATGTGTTTAATAAATGATTTTTAATCATTTTTAAATCATTTTAATCACAGAGTGCTAAGTTTATATCAGTCTATCTACCAGATGGAATTTTAATACTTCTTCATTTAACTGAGACAATTTTTGGCCAATGGTTACTGTTAGGGTATAAATTGTGAAAACATTCAACTGGAATATTCTATTCTATAATAATTGTTATATGAGTAATTATATGAATAACATATGAATATTATATGAGACTAAAACAACCTATTTTCCTATTGTGAATGCCTTGCGGACAAGGACCTTTATTTATCTCTCTATCACTATGGCATTAATCTAAAGCATTCTTAAATACAGCAATTATAGGGTAACTATTTCAATAGTGTTCAAAACAAAATGTAAAGTGAAGGAAATGTCCATAATAGGTGGTATCAATTTCACAAAATGTTTTTCAATACTTACCATTTTCAAATGTGGTTGGGGAATCCATCTAAAATTGTTCATTTTTGTTAATCTCTCAAATCTCCCGCATGTTTCTGGTCAACAGCCATCTCTTTTGTGCTAGAACCTTCCTAAATGCTTTCTTCACATCTTTGTTTCTCAGGGTGTATATGAGAGGGTTCACCAGTGGGGTGACCACACAGTAGAACACTGAGACCACTTTACCAATGGTGAAGTTGTACTTGGCTGGAGGACGGACATAGGCAAAGATAATGGTGCCGTAATAGATGGCGACCACAGTGAGGTGGGAGGTGCAGGTGGAGAAAGTTTTCTTCCAAGCCTCCCGGGAAGACAGTCTCGTTATTGTGACCACAACGTGGACGTAGGACGACATGGTGAGAAGGAAAGAACTTAGAATCACGATAGAGCTACATGTGTAGCTCAAGGACTCTGCCAGATATGTATCTGAGCAGGAGAGTTTATAAACGGGATCTGAGTCACAAAAGAAATGGTTGATCTTCTGAGGGCCACAAAAGTTTTGATGAGAAATGACTATGGTAGATAAGATAGGGGCAATGAAGGCCCCAATCCAAGATCCAGCTGAAAACCACAGGCACACTCGAATACTCATGAGGAGCGAGCAGTGTAGAGGACTGCAAATGGCCAGGTACCGGTCATAGGCCATCACTGCCAGCAGAATGCACTCTGTAGCTCCCACAGAGAAAAAGAAGTAGTACTAAGTTATGCAACCAGCAACAGAGATGGTGACAACCTGTGAGAGGCAGGTGGCCAACAAGTTAAGCACTGTGACTGTGGTGTGCCAGATCTCCAGGAAGGACAAATTTCCTAAGAAAATGCGCATGGGTGTTTGGAGTGTGGAATCCATCACAACAATGAAAATGATGAGGGTGTTTCCCATGAGGGAGAGCAGATAGACAGCGAGAAACATCACAAACAAAGTGAGGCGCAGAGAGAGAACACCAGAAAACCCAAGAAAAATGAACTCTGTCACAGTTGTTCGGTTTATTGCATCCATATCTCATCTTCTCTGATCTGGAATGAACCAATGACGCCCAGTATACAGTAGATGAGCAAGAATAGAATTCACATCCTAGACATGAGAGGATTGTAAATGTATCTACAGGCAGTGCAGATCAGAGGCGAGTAGATCATGGGGGAGGATGGGGTGCCACCCAGAATGGAGATTCCAGGCCATGCTAGTTGCCGTGTCAAGATAATGTGTTGCCTTCAATTTTATCCCCCAGATCTCTGATTTACTCCGTCAGTTAGGGTTTGGTGAGAGATTGGTACTAAGTACTGGATAGAGTACTGGTACCCTATCTCCAGAAAACAAACAGAATAGGATTCAAAATTTATATGGAAGATATTTTTTAATAAATATTTTTAACATTCCTAATCTTTGATTTGTATGTTTTTAGACTTATTGCATCCACCTGTTTTCCTACATTTGTTAGTAGTAGTCAAATAAATAAATCTTTAGAAGTGTCAGAAATTTATTTGTCTATCAATGGACAGTAATGTCATTTTCATGTCTTACTTGTTGTATAAGAATAAAACATGAGATCTACCCACTTTCCAAATCTTTAAATGTGCAATGCAGTATTGCTAACTATGGTTATGTTGTGTTCCTACCACAATAAAAGTCAAAAATCTCATCTTTAAAGAAAGAAAGATAGATTTCCAATGAATATATTCATGTATACACATGCTTTAGTGCCAAAGTATCTAGAGGATAAAGTATAGCAGAAAAAAACTTCTTACTACACATACTAAAAAACTTTCTTGTATACATAAAATACATACTTTTTTACTATTTTTCAAAATTCCCTGCAGTAAAGACTTGATATTTCCTATATTACAATGAAAAAATAAGTTTAGTGAAATGTGGAGGTAACCGAGTCCATGTCCATGGATTTCTGTGTTAAGCCCTTATGGAGTTTTTGAACCATAAAACTCTATTAAAAAATATATATATGTTTTATGTCACAACATTAATGGTCTGCATAGTGCACTGTTGATACAGTAGAGAATTTTCCAAGATACATATCATAGAAATTATCGGTTACATATGGAAAAAGCGTCAAGTTAGTATTGTCAGGAGACATTTATTTGTCCCACTACATCAAACTGTAGGTAGAAATCCCCTAAAAAGACCAGGGTTAGTTTCTTGCCATTTTACTCTGAATAACAAAAATATATTGTACTTTCTGCAGGGTATATAACTATTCAAAATATTTTGAAAAATATTATGATTAGCAAGTACATAGAATTTATAACAAGAAAATGGTTCAGCTGAAAGTATTTGGAATAATTTTTAATATATTTTATGATTTTAATTTTTCTGGTTCCATTAGAAAAATATTGCCGTTTATTTTACTAATTTACTACCAAGGGTCTAAGGTATCTATATTGCTATAATAAAAACAATATTGCACGGCTAATTTTCTCTTCATATTAGTAGGAAAAAATAACAATTTGAAAAGAATAACAGTAGAACTTTGGCAACAGAATCAAACCAACATCATCTCAAGGAGAAAATCTTCTTTCTTTTCCTAAAATATATCACAGCTGTCTAATTCTGCCTTTAGCAAAAATGAAGTTCTACACTCTTCAGCTGGGAGGGAACTGGAAGTTAGAGAAAATTAATTTTAAATTAATTAATACTTTTATAAAACTAAAACAACATTTAAATACAAAAAGAACTTACCTGTGATTTTTATATATTTATTGTTTTCAATTTATAAGCCGTTATTACTCCTCTTAGATGCCAAAGAAATGCCAGAAGAAGTATATTTCCTCTGATTACAAAAACACCCCAAATTATAAAAGTACTGTTATATAACTTCACTACTTTCTAGACAGTGATAAATAACATGGATTATATCCCCCTAGATATACTCACAGCCTATATTCTGTTTGGTTATTTCTTAGTAATGGAATACTGGTAGTTAAATTTTCTTTAAACTGACCTTTTCAAAATATCATGCATTGGAGCATCCTGCATGCAATTGGATCACAAAAGAAATAAGCTAAAAACTCTCCTCACTGCTATGTCGTTGGCTGTCCTACGCCATGTATGCTACAGATAGCACCAAATCCCCTGGGTTTGTTTGTTTTTTACCTCACTTTTTCCCCCCTGTTTGCAGGATGCCAGGAAAGACATGGTCTGAAATCCCTTTTGTGGGAATTACTGTGATTTCATCAGTCTGGAGCCTTGGAGATCTGCCCTCTAACTTGGGACATCCACAAAGATTCTCTGAGGATGTTTCTTTGGTGAGAATTAAAGTACTCTCCCCTTGGGACTAGAAGAAGAACAAAGTGTGGGAAGCAGCAGAAATGTCTACACAGGGACAAAAAGAATAGCCTTAGAAATGGCTGCATTAGCTACCACTGCCCATGGTATTCCCATTTCATTTATGATCGCAGAATTGCATCCCTCAGTATTTCAGCCACTACAAGCATGGTCAGAATATCATATTCTCCAGCATACAAAGTACACACTATATCAGCATTTAAAAGCCTTCCTTTATAATAATAGAGCGACAAAACAAGCAAAACAAAAAACAACACAGGCATAAAATCTCTTTACAGCAAATAACTCAAAAGACATTTAGAAGTGTGTTTGCAAAACAAGGTGGCAGATACTGAGATTGAGTCATTTCAGGAGCGTAGTGAATATGTGCAGAGGGCATGAAAGGCTGACAAACCTTGGGGGAAAAGAAGAAGAGAATGACAATCTAGGTGACCGAATAAAGTAACTCTAGATGACTTCCACAAATGTGTGGTGAAAAGAGAAATTTGAATATAAGTTTGAGCTTGTTCACATTAGTGAAGGAAAATAATGTTTTGTTCAACATATTGTTTGTGAAAATTAGCCTATGTGTAAAAGAAAATTTTAAAAAACCTCAATCCTTGTACGTAAATGCCAAGTGGATCAAACATTTACACAAAAAAGAAAGGAATTGTAAAACAGTGATAATCATTAAGAAAGGGAAGGGACCAGGAGATAACCTGAAAATTTGTGGAGGCAGTTTGTTTGAGGGAACATGGGATGTTGGTGGCACGTATTGACATGAGCATGAAGAACGCTATTATCTGGGGGTGTCAAATCCCCACACAAGGCATTAATAGTGGTCCCACTGAGAATCATTGTCTTAAAGGCAATAGAAAATAATTTTTAAAATAAATTGTTATAAAATTTTATTTTATTGAAGTCACATTGGTTTACATCATGATGTAAGTCTCGGGTGTACATCAATATTTACCCAAAGAACATGAAAACACAAATTTGAAAATATGTATGAGCTGCTATGTTCATTGCAGCATTATTCACAATAGCCAAGACTTGGAAGTAACCTAAAATAAACTTTTTGAGCTATAATTGACATATAAAATACACCCATTAAAAACATAGAGTTCAGTTGAATAATTTTTTAAGGAAAAAATTTATTCAACTAAAACAATTTGCATTAATAAGAAATATGAATAGAATTGATGAAAAAATATAGAGTTCAATGAGTTTTGACAAATGCATACACACAGGTAACTACAACCACAATCAAGAAATAAAGCACTCTGGATCTACTCCAGAAAGTTTCCTCATGCCCCATGCACTCAAGTCGTTTCTTACCTTAGACCCAAGCAACCACTGCTCTCCTTTTGTCACTATAGCTTATCTTTGCTTTTTTTTAGATGTTGATATATACAGACTCATAGGGTGTATATCCTTTCATGTCAGACTTCTTTCATCTACTGTCTTGGGAGAAGAATGGATGAACACAGTGAGAACATAAACAAAGAACTGGAAAATATAAAAAAGAACCAATCAGAAGTGAAGAATACAATACTGGAAATGAAAAATTCACTAGAAGGACTCAATAGCAGAGTAGATGATACAGAAGAATGGATCAGTAGGAAATCACCCAAGCTGAACAGATAAAAGAAAAGAATTAGAAAGAATGAAGACAGTCTACAGGACTTCTGGGACAATATCAAGCTCACTAACATCTGTGTTATAGGTGTCCCAGAAAGAGAAGAGAGAGACAAAGGGGCAGAGAACCTATTTGAAGAAATAATAGCTGAAAACTTCCCTAACCTGAGAAAGGAAACAGACACCCACATACAGGAAACACAGAGAACACCAAACAAAGTAAACCCAAAGAGGCCCACAGCAAGACACATTATAATTAAAATGTCAACAATTAAAGATAAAGAGAGAATCCTAAAAGCTTCAAGAGAAAGGCAACAAGTTACAAATAAAGGAAATCTCATAAGGTTATCAGCTGACTTCTCATCAGAAATCTTACAGGCTAGAAGGGAGTAGCACGATATATTTAAAGTGCAGAAAGGAAAAAATCTACAGCCAAGAATACTCTAGCCAGCAAAGTTAGCATTCAGAAGGGAAGGAGACATAGTTTCCCAGACAAGGAAAAACAAAAGGAGTTTATCACCAAGGAACCAGTTTTACAAGAAATGCTAAAGGAATTCATTTAAGAGGAAAAGAGATCACAAATAGGAATAAGAAAATCGTTTTAAAAAAAGCAATAAAATCTCTGGTAAAGGCCAATAAACAATAAAAGGAGCAGATAAATCACCTATGAAGGTCAAAAGAAAAAGTACTAAAAAAAGATCTATTTCCATAAGTGGGTAGTGGATAGACGTGCAAAAGAAAGAGGTTGTCTATGATATAAAAAACACAAAATATGGGAAGAGAAGAGTAAAAGAGTAGAGCTTTTAGCAAGAGGTCGAAGTAAAGAGACCATCAAGTAAGTGGAATGGTAAAGTCCTTACTGTTGTGTTCCTGTCTATTTCCTCTTTTGTGTCTCTTAGTAATTGCTTTATATATTTATGAGCTCCTACATTGGGTACACAGATATTTACAAATGATATAGCCTTTTGTTGGATTGTCCCCTTAATCATTATGTAGTGTACCTCTTTGTCTCCTGTTACAGATTCTGTTTTAAAATCTCTGTGTCTGATATAAGTATTGCAATTCCAGCTTTCTTTTCATTTCAGTTTGCATGGAGTATCTTTTCCATCCCTTCACTTTCAGTTCATGAATGCCTTTAAGTCTGAAGCATGTCTCCTGCGTGAAGCATATCTATTTGTCTTTCTTTTTTGTCCATTCAGCTATCCTATGTCTTTTGATTGGAGGATCTAGTCCATTGACACTTAAATTAGCTATTGACAAAGTATGTATGTATTGCAGTTTTATTACTTTTTTTCTGAGTGCTTTAGTAGTTCTCTGTTCATTTCTTCTTCTCTTGCTCTCTTCCCTTATGATTTGATGGCTTTGTTTAGTAATTAACCAAAGTTTTATAAAGAAAAGACTTAAAGATGGTGGTGATTTGTGTTGAAAGTATGTAACTCCTAATTTATTTGTTAAAAGCATCATGAAGCCAAAGGTTATAGTACTCATAGTTTTATACCAAAGGGACACACATCTTTCCCCTGTGGAAGAGGTGGATAGAAATTTTCTATTGATATCAGGAAGAGTTCACTGCAACAACTCAATACTTTTGAGGCCCAAAGGACCTAGTCAAAACAGATTCATTAGTCTTAGATTTGGAGACATCATTAACTCAAGATTGGGATAAGACACAATGTCCTCTGGAAGACAAGGAAATTCATGGTTTCTAATCTGGTCTCTTGGGAAGAAAGAATCAGCAGGAATAATTTCTTTTGTATCCAAACCAGTGTCCCACATGGAAATGATGTGCTCACAGGTGTGAGTAACAATGGAGAAGGTGCGTAATTAGCCGACATAGGGAGCCGTAAATGTCACTTCTGCTTCAGGCCTCCTGTGTGCAGCATTGAGCTGGATCGACATGGTTGCTGCTTTTGGAATCCTAAGTCTCACTAGGCAACTGATATTTCATTACTTCCTGCTGTTCCTTCTGGGAACAGAGCTTAAGTCTCTTTCATCAAACATCCAGGAAGGAATTTACAGATCTTCCTCTCAGAGACCTCATCCAGGTGAGAGCTCAGTAGGTACTTCTCGAAGGATTCAGAGACAAAGGGAGAGAACATTTACCTTAGGCCAGCTGAAAGCCAAAGCAACCTAGGCCAGAGCTGAATGATTGTCATGTTATTTTCTACGTAGATTAAATAATTTATAATTAATTTATTTAATATGTTAAAAAGAGAAATGTCATTTGGTCTCAGAAATAGAAGGGTTATTGTTATAAATCAGTGATGGGAAAGGGCATCCAGTTGGATGAGAACAAAAAAAGGAATGGTGGTTCCGGTAAAATTAGAACCTGTCAGAGGACTTTTGCTCCTAAGGCATTGTAAAATAGACAATTAGGTTTGGAAAACTGTGCAGTGAACTGAGGGAAATTTTTTAAAGTGCACAAGATGGGGTGTATTTGACCATGTTCTGTATTTGTTATGAATCTCATACCAAAGAAATAGATATTACATTGCAACAGCAGTTCTTGAGACATGCATTTCACAGTATTCTCTGACATGCTGGGGATTTACATAAAAAATGTACTTAATATGCAAAAAGTTATGCTAATCAGATTTACTTTAAAATTAGTTAATTACTTAAAAGTCGGTAAGTAACAGACATTGCAGAGGTAGAAGAAAAAATTTATCTTCAGCTGCTCACTAGTGATATTCCTTCATTAACTAACAATCATTAACTTTGCTAAGCATTTCACATGTATTGACTAAATCTGTTGACAATTTCCAGGCAATGGATACCACTATCCCTACTTTTTGAGTGAGAATATTAACATTCAGAATGGTTCAAGTACTCTCATGGACAAACAGCTAATATGTGGTAGATCCAAAAGTCAAATCTCCATTTTATGATTCCAATGTTTTGCATTTAATGTCATTTACAAAGTGTTTTTACCATTTAATCTTTAAAAATCTCCCACTATCATTGCACATTGTATATTTTCTGTTGTAAATTAAGGGTTTATTCCTTTTCCTCATTTTTATAGCAGGATGCACAAAGCGTCTTAATGTTGTAAGGTATCTTTCCTTTTTCCTAAGAATAAATTGTGTTTTTTTCTGCTATGTTAATTATTCTGGGCTTCAAAGGAATATACGTGTGGTTGGAATGCTGCCAGAACCAAGGAAGGTTTCTCCTCATCACAACCTCTCAGGGACCACATGAGCATTTTAGGTCCTTTATCCCACTCATATCTAAATGATCCTCTCTCTGTTTTGGAAGTGCTTTTTGTGTTTCTTTAAATACAGGGCACAAAATAGTCATATGAATATGGAGGCTAATACATGAATACATAAATACATATTCATTTGAGGCTTACTAACTGGAATTTGGGTACTATTTCTACATTCTTTAGGGTAAAAATAACCTAATGTTGACAGCTTCCTTGTATCATTTATTTCCGAATTATTGTGGCTGGAGTGAGAAGAACCTGCTAGTCTCATGTCTCCAGGAGGTCATTGTGCACTGCGTGTGTGTGCCTGTGTATTTTGTGGGACAAGAGCAGTTCTTAGGGCAGTGGTATCTAGCCCATATGCTCCAAAATGTGACTCTAAGATAACAGATGCCACAATGTTAGCCAGCAGACAGAAATGAAGGGATTATTTCTATTCAGAGGATTCCTTAGAAACAAAATCAATGAAGTGCAAGGAACAATGTAAATGAGTGACTCCCTGTGTCTTGAAGCTTCAGGTGCAGCTAGAAGGCCATCTCATTTCTCAACATCCTCGGACACTGTCTCTCATCCCTCTCCTTCTGCTCATTCCCCTCACCACTCTGGCTCCATTTTGAATGTTGAATACCCGAGACAAGAGTATTGCTCCTGTCTCAGGGTCTTTTCTCTGTCTCTTTCTTCTACAAGGCAAACACTTACCAAAACACCCTTGTGTCTCCCACTTTGTCTTCCTTTTACACAGGTTTTCATGAATTACCAGGGAAAACTAACAGCTCTACTGACTCTTTATTATCTGTACTTGTTTTTCTTCATAGCATCTGTCACCATGTGACATGATATATAATATTTATTTGCTTATATTCTTTCACCATCACTATATTTTTGGGCTTTTGTTTCTCAGAATCCTATCATTTTTGCCTAGAAGATGGTCAGTACTCAACATATATTCTTCAAATCATCAAAGAATTTCTACTTAAAATTGTGTAATATATGGCCTCTTGGGGAAAAATCTGAGTGAGACAGGAATTTCTGGTCAGAAATGTCAGGGGAGATCCCTTAAAATCTATTAGATCCATACAAAGAATATGTATTGATTTCTTAACTGTAATATACAAGTTGTAACATTTGAACTGTGTTAGCAATGACTATTTGTGTGAAAATTAGTCATGTCATTTTTTCATTCCTAGTCTTAACCACTACTACATGGTACCAGGCAATGGTACACAAAATTCAGAATTTCTTCTTCTGGGATTATCAAAGGAACAAGAACTGGAGCCCCTCATATTTGGGCTTTTCATCTTCATGTACCTTGCAACGATATTGGGAAACCTGCTCATCATCCTGGTCACTGTCTCAGACTCCCACCTCCACACACCCATGTACTTCTTCCTCTCCAATTTGTCCTTTGTAGACATCTGTTTCACCTCCACCACCATCCCAAAGATGCTAGTGAATATACAGACGCAGAGCAAAGTGATAACTTACAAAGGCTGCATCAGCCAGATGTATTTTTACATACTTTTTGCAGTGTTGGATGATTTCCATCTGGCTGTAATGGCCTATGACCGTTTCTTGGCCATCTGTCACCCCTTGTCCTACACAGTCATGATGAGCCCCCAGCTCTGTAAACTTCTAGTTCTGATATCTTGGCTCATAAGTGCCCTGCATTCCTTGTTAGAAAGCTTAATGGTGTTGCGACTGTCCTTCTGCACTGACTTGGAAATCCCCCACTTTTTCTGTGAAATCAAACAGGTGATCCGACTTGCCTGTTCTGACTATTCTCTCAGTGACACGGTTATGTATGTTACAGCAGTGCTGCTGGCTGGGGGTGCCCTTGCTGGTATCCTTTACTCGTACTCAAAGGTAGTTTCCTCCATATGTGGAATCCCTTCAGCTCAGGGGAAGTATAAAGCATTTTCCACCTGTGTGTCTCACCTCTCAGTTGTCTCCTTATATTATTTTTCAAGCCTAGGAGTGTACCTTCTCCCTGCTCCTACCCACAGTTCACGCTCAAGTGCTGCAGCCTCTGTGATGTACACTGTGGTCACGCCCATGCTGAACCCCTTCGTCTACAGTCTGAGGAACAAAGACATACAGGGGGCTCTGAAAAGAGTCGTTCAGATGGTATGTATCAAAAAGAAAATTGTTCTAGGGCTGAAGAAGTGCCCATGATTGCAGATCTTAAAGCCTCAGAAGCAGAAATTACTATTCTTTGATCAGATTCTGGGTATTAAACATGTTCTTTCACTTTATTTCCTGGAATTTCAATTTCTTTGATTTCCAATCTTTATATCATTTACGTAATTCACTTTTGGAAGCTTTCTGCTGTATTTGATGTATAGGCAGGTCTCCCCTTTGTCCATTTTCCTACTTTCACAAAGTTTTTCCCAACCTTAAGTCATAAATATTTGGAAATTCTCATTTTTTTCTTGGGGGAACTTGGGTTACCCAAAAATAATTTCTTCTCAAATTATGTAACAATGCAAGTAATTTTCCTCTAGTTTTCCTGAGAGATTAGTCGTGAGTTGTATTACTCATTAAAAAACAGTATACATGACAACCAAGGCTGTTTATGTAATTCATTTCAGCAAAATATGAAATCATATTTTTCATGTTGGGCCCATCGTTCTTTTCTATTTCTCTTCCTTAACTGCTCTTACAGATAACATGGTCTTTAATATGTTACTGTGTTTTGTAGCTGGTCTCCTGGCTTTTGTCTTATTCAGCTCAGTGTCCACAATGACTATGATAGTCACTGGCAAAAAGTTAATATCAAATATATATCTCCCAGTGGAGTCTACAGGGAAAGACAAATTTACATATGCAGTTTGACCTATTATGGTCTCAGAGTCAGAGATGACCTTAAAAAGGGGGAAACTAAGGGGCCAGCCCGGTGGCACAGCGGTTAAGTTCGCACATTCTGCTTTGGTGGCCCAGGGTTCACCGGTTCGAATCCCAGGTGCAGACATGGTGGCATTTGGCAAGCTATGCCGTGGCAGGTGTCCCACATATATAGTGGAGGAAGATGGGCAAGGATGTTAGCTCAGGGCCAGTATTCCTCAGCAAAAAGAGGAGGATTGGCAGCAGATATTAGCTCAGAGCTAATCTTCCTCAAAAAAAAAAATGAGGAAGCTAGATTTTAAATAGCAAATTTTGTTACTATGCAAAATATTTATTTTTCATGCTGTACATAGACTCTCTGAAGCGTGGAAGACTGTTGTCCACCAGTGGGGGGGTTCATGTTCTGTTACTTAATTACCTTCCTGATTTTGCTTGAAAACTTCTAGTGCTGCCTACAAATAGGACTCTTTCTATTGCTCTGTGAAATATCTCCCCATTTCTAAGTTTATTCATAACCACTAAAGGGGCAGTGAATGAGCAGTACCAAGGTCATTCATTATATATCTGCTTCATGCTCGGGAATCTCTTCAGTATTCCTCACAAAGGATGACTCACAAAAAAGCTTGGATTTCCACCCTGTGATGTGACTCAGGGTGAGAAGTTTTCTTGTGCACAAACACGCAAATCCTTCCAACTTCTCCAAATTCTGCAGAATAGAGCCTCAGTATAGCTGCTTGCTAATACTGTTATCTTAAATAAACTTGAATAAGAAAATAATCATGAATGCTATTTTCAGTATCAGAATGTGTGCCAAAAATAAAAAGCAGCAGATTATTACAAATGCCCCTATTACTGTTTGCTTTGATTATTCTATCAGTTAGCTTTTTCTGCATAACAAGCCATCCTAAATCAAATGTTTCAAAATAATGCTTTTATTATTGAATAGGATTACATGATGGGGAGTTATTTTGAACTCTGCTCAGATACTCACGAGGCTGTAGTCAGCTGTGAATCCCTACGTTGTGTGTCTGTAGTTCATCCAAGATGTTGAGTGAGACTGTAGTGCAACTCTGTCTTGAACCAATTTATGTCTGTCTTGAACCAATTTATGTCAGTTTATTTATTTGTGTAGGTTAATCATATGGTTTACCAAAAAAACAATTTATCAAATAGGAATGGTCTTAATTCCACTGATTTTATATTCTATATACAACATGCTTCTACGCAGTGAGAAGACGTATCTCCCACCCCTGTTACGCTGAGACTCAGCTCCCTGTGGTCTAGATCTTACCTTGAGATTTGAATCATCTGATATTTTTTCCTTTAAACTAGTTTATTGGAGTATGATGACATGCAATAAACTTCACATATTAAAATGGAAAATTTGTGTATACCTTAAATTTACACAATGTTATAAGCCAATAGGACCTCATTAAAAGAATGGGAGAAATAAATAAACAAGAAATAAAAACCTGTAAGCTTCTTATGGTATGGCTGTGTCTTGAATTGCCCTGGAATAGGGGTTGTTTTACTCACTATAGATTCTGAATAAATACAGTCAAGCAATTTTTACCTACAAGATCAATATTAAATAAGAATTAATCTATCCAATTAAGCTTTTACCAATGCCAAAAAATATAAAACCTAAAATTTGCTGAATTAAAGGAGCCATGAAAAATTTAAGGATAAATACTGCATGAGGCCATTTACATATAATTCAAGAAAGCACAAAAATCTTTCATTGCTTTGTTATGTAATCAAAAAATTTGAATCTCCCTGAGCCTCCTTTTCCTTATTTCTGATGGTAATGTGGGATCAGAAAACTAATCCAGATGGATGTTGTGAGGAATAAATGAAATGTGTGCAAAGACTTGTTGAGTTCAAAAACTCTTCCACAGTTGAGTTGTGTGTGTATGTATATGTATGTGTCTGTATTTATATGTGATTTTCCTTCAAATAAATACACTCATGCACATATATGTAAACAGACAGTAATAATTTCACCTTTCATGTTGGAACGAAACTTGAGAGAAAGTTGGAGAGGATAGAAAAAAAAGAATGAACATTTGAATTAACAAAAATTTGCAAGAATGTAGAAATTTTGACAAATATTTAGAGTGGAATGGGTGATCTTCATTTTAATAATGAATTACTTTTTCTATCTTAATGCCTCAAAAACATCAAAGGAGGAAAGACATTTATGTTCAGGTGATGGGAAATTCACTGTAAAAGCTAATGGAACCATAATCTCCAAATTGACTTAGTTTTCTTTTTCTATTTAAGGATTTAAGGTGGAATTTCAAAACAAAATCTCCAAGGAAAACTAACTGAATGAATTTAGAGGCTAAGACTCAGTTCCCTTGAATAGAATTTTATTAGAAATGTCTGTATTAGATACCAATTGCTGTGTAACAAATTACACTAGTGGCTTCAAACAAACAGCTTTCTATCTTAAAGCTCTAGAAGTCAAGGTGTCTGCAGGGCTGGGCCCCTTCTGGAAGCTGCAGGGGAGGATGCAGTTCCTTTCCTGTTTCAGTTTCTAGAGGACACCTGTGTTCATTGGCTCAGGGCCCTTCCTCCATCTTCATAGCCAGCAGTGTGCCTTTTCAAATATCCTTCTGATTCCAATTCTTCATCTTTTCCCTTCCACATTTAGAGGATCATAGGGATCATCTCAGGCTAACCTTGATAATCCAACCTAAATTGATCTTAAGGTAAATGATGATTAAATTCATTCCATCTACTGTATTATTGCCCTTGCTCGCTGAGCTAATATTTTCAAAAGTTCTTGGGATTAGGATGTGGAAATCTTTTGATGACCTTTATTATCCCTAGTGTAAAGTCTTATTCAGCTGTATATAATTTGAATTCACTCAAGAGCCATTATATTTTTAAAAAATTGAAGACAGGATTTACTACAGCCTCTAGTTAGAGTGAAAATTTTTCTTTCAAAGTTATATGTAGAGATGTTTCTTGGCAACTGAGACCTGGAAATACCTGCACTTGACTCTAACACAGGAACACAGACTTGGTACCTAAGGTGTGGTCCACAGACCAGAACCTGCAGCATCAGCGTCACTTGGGAGGATGTTAGAAATACAGAATCCTTGAGCCCACTGTAGACCTGGTTAAACAGAATTTCCATTTGAACTACAAACCTTGGTAATTTGTTATGCACAATGAAGCTGAGGGAGTGTTGGTCTAAAATAGGTTTTTTAACCTCCTCACTGTTGACATTTGGGGTTGGATGATTATTTGTGCTGGATGCGGTCCTGTGGATTATAGGCATTTAGTAGCATCCATTCAGACATTTCCAAATATTTTCAGGAGAGAAATTATTTCTGGTTGAGAAGCACTGCCCCAGGGTTTGAGACCTAAAAGCAGCCTGACAGAATTCCAATTCAGACTCTATCCCTTACTTGGTTTATGTCTTTGAGGAGACTATTGAATCCCTCTGAGTCATATTTCTACAATGGAGAATGCAGTTCATAAAAGTAACACCTCGTAGATTAAAGTTTTCTAAAAATTAAAGCAGACCATACATTTAATGTGCTAAGCTAGACTACGGTGCATAAAATCTCAATGTATCTCTTATAATTAATAGCCATTTTAGAATGAAGAACTAATGACATTTGTGAATTTGAGGCGTAAGTATGAAATTCATTATTATTTTGGCAAAATTGTCATGAAGTCAAGTAGTTTAGTGCCCAAGTTTTTTATTAAAAAAAACAAAGTTATCCTCTTTCATAATAGCTAAAACATGGAGGCAACCCAAATATCTGTCCAGGCATGAAGGTATAAACAAACTGTGGAATATACAATCAATGGCATATTATTCATCCTTAAAAAGGAAGGAAATACTGACATATTCTACAACATGAATGAGCCTTCAGGATATTACACTAAGTGAAATAAGCCAGCCACAAAAGTATAAACCTTGTGTGATTCCACTTATAGGAGGTACCCTGAGGCATCAAATTCAGGGAGACAGAAAGTAGAACGATGTCTGTTAGGGGCTGGGAGGAGGGGGTAAGGGGAATTTATTGAATGGTGCATAGAGTTTTAGTTTTGCTAGACAAAAAGTGTTCTGAAGATGGATTGTGGTGAGCTTGCACAGTAATATCAATGTATTTAATATATTTAAAATGTACTTCATAAACAATGTGTTTAATGATGTGTACATGTAAAGATGGTTAAGATGGTAAATTTTACATTGTAAGTATTTTACATCAATAAAAATATATTTTATTCATTAAGTGTAAATACAGAGAAATGAGCAGAGGACAATTTAATCTTGCCATTATCACTCTTCCATTTTGACCCTGATATTTTGTCATTTTACCTGACACAAAATTGAGCAAACAAAATCTCCTGATTCTGTGCCTAATAAAACCTTGAAATCAGAATTATACAAAACACCAAAAACATTTGTTGAAAATGTATTTTTCAAAGATAATTAGACATTTTAATTCATTGATCAATTTTTTAAAATATAGAACAGTAAAAAAATCAAGTTTATTCACTTTTGTTTTTAGTTCAGCGAATTTATTTTTATCAGTCAATAATTTTTATGGAAATAACTTAATATTTTATCCACATTATAATGTACTGACTACATTTTCTGCTCTTTTAAGTTTTGTTTGTGTCATTATTTCTACCACATCAACTTTCCTGACTTTTATTATATCAAAATATTTTCTTTCTTTATCCAGTTTTATTGAGATAAAGCACTGTGTAAGTTTAAGATGTGGAGCAGAATGATTTGACTTACATATATTGTGAAATGATTACCATAATCAGTTGAGTTAACATCCACCATCTCATATAGATTTAAAAACTAATAAAAGGAAAAAACAGGTTTTTTGTGATGAGAATTCTTAGGATTTACTCTCTTGACACCTTTTAAATACATCGTACAGAAGTGTATTCTATAACCATCATGTTGTGCATTACATCCCTTGTCCCTTGGACCAACTTCCTCCAATTCCTTCTCCCCCAACACCAAACTACAGTAAAAACAAATCTGATATCTAATTTTATTGGTTTGGCTTTGCTTTTTTTGAAGAGTCCACATATAAGTGAGATCATACAGTATTTGTCTGATAATTGTCTGATGGAACACACAGTCAAAAGCATGGAAGCCAGATGTTGAAGCCAGAAGGTGGAGAGAGACAGCCAAACTGCAAGAGAACCAGCGATGAATCTGCTGTCCAGTAGCAGTTGAATCGGTTCTGTCGTCCCAAAGTGACTTTCCTCTTCATGATCATGGCACCAAGGCGAGGTCAGATTTTAGCCTTGGGGGAAGGCGGGTCAGGGGCAGAACTGTCGTGATCGTGTTTGGACCTCTTTTGGCTCCTTTCTTCCCAGTGTCAAATGAGCTCCTGATAAGGTCTTCTGGAGTTCCTGTATTTGGTAAGGTGTCCTCCAGATGGAGAAGGGCTTCTTCTTCCAACTGGTGGTCCGAATCCGTGGCCAAGACAGGCACACCTTCAGAACACCCAGGAAAGACAACACCGAGAGAAGAAAAGCCAGAGAGCTGCACACAGACACAAGGTCAGCGGGTGGAATGGGGACTTCAGGGAGGTCCAAGCCAAGCCTGCAAATCCCATCCCTGCACACGCAGGGGCAGCTCCTGGGGCTCAGGCTGTGGCTCCAGGCACTGAAGCCCCTGATTGAGCAAAGCCGCCCAGAAGCACACAGACAGTCCTATCTCCTGATCCTTGTCCTTTCACTAGACCTGGGCAGAGGAGGGCCAGTTCCTGGCACCACAACACAGGGGTCCCTGCTTCTGCCAGTGCCTTCCAGGAATCTTGAATATCCCCCTTCTGGATGGTGTCCCTCCACCAGCCACCCTCGGGATCATCATCCTCCCTTGGGTGCATTGGCATTGCTGGGCAAGGACCTGGATACAAAGCGTGCATCCTCCCTGGTTGGGTACACAGGTAGCCCAGCAGCATGCCCCTTCACAGAGGGGCGATGATGCCTCCCAGAAAACTGTCAGGACTCGTGGTTCTTTCCTCCATGGTTGTCCCACTGACAGAGTCTTGGCCACAGGGGCAGTGATGGCCATCCTCCTTTGGACAAGGCAGCAAGCAGTAGAGTGCTCTTCTCTCTCTGTCCCACATCTGCGCACTTAGGGAGATGGGTAGGGGGCCTTCTCAAGCCCCTAATGGTGGATTTCTCCCCAGAAGAGTGTCCTGGGCTGTAGGAAGGCCTGGCTTTCCTGACTTCAGAGAAGAGGGTGGGGCCTGCCAGCTGACGGAAGAGGCTGCCTCATGGCTTCCTCAGTCCCTCGGTGGCCTGCCTAGTGTGGCCACACTCCTTTGGCACGTCTTTCTCACCCTTCTGACTTGACAAGGTTTTTTCTCATCTGGACATGAACAGTTCATGTTGTGATTTGAGATCCTGTATTTTGAGGAAGAAATGAGGCCTGTGTGGAACCAGCTGTCAGAGGGGTAGTGTGTGTCTCCTCCCAAGGCCAGAGTTGACAAGCAGGTCCAGACACTGATTTCCAAAGAATGGAAGCAGCGACCCGAGCAGAAGGGCTTAAGAGGAGGTGAGGCACTGCTGAAGGAAAACTGAACCCAGTGCCCTACAACACATGCACCCTCAAGTAGGAGGAGAGAATCACGGAAAAGAGTGAGCAGAAAACACGAGCATCGAGAACAGAAAGATCAAGACAGGCAGCGGTGGGTCTGCATCTGACAAGGAAAGATGGAGAGAGAGGGACTGTGTGTTTCCGAGGCACGATTTGGAAGTTCCAAGACTGACAGTGACCCCGAGCCATGTTTTGGACCACAAGAAGAACCCCCAGAGGGGTCACTATCAAGAATATCCTATCCAGGGGCTGGCCTGGTGGTGCAGCAGTTAAGCGCACACGTTCCACTTCTGCGGCCTGGGGTTCGCCAGTTCGGATCCCTGGTGCAAGCATGGCACCGCTTGGCATGCCATGCTGTGGTAGGCGTCCCACATGTAAAGTAAAGGAAGATGGGCACGGATGTTAGCTAAGAGCCAGTCTTCCTCAGCAAAAAGAAGAGGATTGGCAGCAGATGTTAGCTCAGGTCTACTCTTCCTTAAAAAAAAAAAAAGAATATCCTATCTGGCACCACCAAAGGAAATGTGCTGAGTGCCACTCCAAAGTCTGAGAAGCTTCAAGACAGGATAAGAAGTAAGAAAAAGCCAAGAAAGAGAGTAAGATAGAGAGAAGGCCTTCCAAGGAGCACCCCTCGTCCTGAAGTCCCTCCACTGTATCCTGCTGCCGGGGTATCTACTCCCCAGTCAAAAGAGTGGGAGCCAGAGGATGAAACGCTGGAAGGCCAAAACAGCCCGCTAAACTGCATGTGGATCACTGATGAATTTCCCACCCAGTCTTCATTGAGTGGGTCCTGTTGTCCCAAAATTGACTTTCCTCCTCTTGATCATGGGACCACGGGGTGATCAGATGTTAGCACTGAGGGAAGTGATATTGAACCTGAAGTGAGTTTGATCACCTGTTATGCAGCAAGCCAATCTCTAACACCAGGTGCAGTGGAAGAAAGTAGGAATTTTGTTATTGCACAGTGCTGAGCGAGGAGAGAGGGCAGCTAATGCTGAAATCCCAAACTCCCCAAAAAGCTAAAAGGAAGTGTTTTTATTTGGGGTTTTAGGTAGGGGAGGGGGAGCATACTGCCTTGCTGGTCGGAGCTTTCCCACCAGCCTGTCTTTGGCCTTGAGACTACTTTCAGAGAGGAGGGAGCCTGTGACCTTGCTGGTCAGCAGCTTTCCCACCAGCCTGTATCTCTTTGTGGGGAGGAGATAATGAATCCAGGTGCTTGTCCTTGACAGTGTCTGTCTCCATGGAGCATAGTGGATTCTGGAGCCAGGAAGCCAGGAAGTAAGCAGGGAATGAGTGTTTTGGTTTTAACCCCATATATGCTGAGTTTGATGTAGGGAAACTGATGTCAGGGCCCATATCAGAAGCGGGGGCATCAGACACGTGAACACCTTCTTGGACCTCTTTTGGCACCCTTCCTCCAAGCCTCAGAGGAGTTCCTGATAAGGTCTTCTGCCGTTCTTGTGTTGAGAAAGGTGTCCCTCATCATGGAAAGGGGCTTCTTCGAACTCAGGATATGTCACACACGTATCTTTTCATTTTGTTGATGGTTTCCTTTGCCTTGCAGAAGCTTTTTAGTCTGATGCAGGCCTATTTTTTTTTTCACTTCTGTCAAAATTTGGGCAAATCTCTGAATCTTTCAACATCACTTTCTTTGAAGAAAAGAGATTTTTTACAGAGTTGTGTTTTATTCATTCTTCAGTCATTTATTAGTACCTTCTATGTCCCAGGAAGGTATGAGACATGTTTATAGTACTCAAGAAACTCATGGGCTAGTGGTGGAGACAAATATACTCATAGAAATTAAAATTCAAAGAGGTGAGAATAATGAAAAATTACAAAGGACTGCTTAAAAGCTGTTAACTTCTATGTAAATATTAGGTAACTCTTGATTCCTCACATTGGCAGGCACAATCACTCCTTCTTTCAGCCATGTACTAAGGCCCTTTATCAATATTTCTGCAGCCTTTCCAATTTTACTTCTGTCCCACTTCAGTGCTGTGTCTGTTTTCACCATCCTATTCCTGCACTCCCAACCCTGGGCATCACTGTTGATATCTCTGCTATTTCTAACCATCCCATAGCACACCCTACCTTCCCAGAACCTTAGTTTCCTACCCTTCTGTCTTGATGTTTCTTCACATTGTGGGCCCTTGTGATGGCAATTTATAAGAAGTAAATTATCCCCGAGATAATTTAGGCATTTGAGAGGCAGCAGAGCCTGGCTGTGGAGCTGCCAGCAGTCCTGGTTTGAAACCTCTGTTCCCTGATAGCTGTATAGGAAATTACATAACCTCACTGTGCCTATGTTTTACTTCTGCAAAATGGAAAGAGTACTAACATTATAAACCTATTTCTTGAATTAGTATTTGTGGTATTTCTAGTGTTATTTAATGTTTCATATGAATTCTTACCATTTGCTTTGTTGGTTCTGTTGTTGGCAAAGATCATCTTATTTGGTGGGAGGTTGCATTGGATGAATTCTACAATTCTTTGGACGACTTCTACAATTCCTGCAAATAGCCTATGTCCCATCCCATTCTCTTATCCCATTAGGTCTCCTGGAGCACTAGACTCCAGGATCTCATTCTCCATGCTGGAATAGTGAGCAGAAGACACTTTCTTCATCACCCCCCTACTCTGATCTCCTTCCAGTGGAAAATAAGGTGACTTGGAGGGGAACTCAGCTCTTGATGAGGTTCAGGAGAGTGTTGTAAATTTGTTTTCCTCCAGAAGCAGGAAAGTGACAACTACCCTAGGATTCTATAGAGAGAGCCAAAGGCCACTGATACTAGGGGTTGGATTTCCTGGTATTTATGTCCTGTCTGAACTAGTCACTGACAGATTTTTGGACGGCAGAAGTGACGGGGGGGATGTGCAGCTGTGAAAACAAAGAGCTGTGGCCAAGAGCCCAACCATTTCTCTCCTCTTCTTCACTCTTCTTTCTGCTCCTCAGCAGTCTAATTCTTTTGTTTATCCATTTCCAATGAGCCCCACCCATTTGTTTTCCTTTGCCTATAACATACAATAACTAACAGAAATTAATCTCACTTAAAATGCAGTGACCCAAGAGCAGGGAACTTCTTTGGGATAAATGGCCATTTGTTTCAATAACATATTCTAGTTCTCAAGAGTTCTGCAAACTGAAAACATCATATCTACTGCTTTGGAAATAGAATCTGGCTGCATTCTAGGATTTAGACCAGTTCTAGTTAGCTTGGAACCAGGTTGCCTGCTGCTGAGACCAACTGGGCAGCCAGGTGAAGGGGCGGATGGAATGAATATACAGAACACGTCTATATAATAGACACAACACACTCTATATTATTTAATGGGACAGGGGACCATCAGCCTCTAGGACTGAGGTGACATCCCTCTGATCGCCACGTATTTATTTGCAGGCCAAGAAGTACAAGCATGGCAGGAACTCATGCCAGCAGGAATATGCAAGTCAAAGCTCAGCAGTTCTAATCTTCCCCCCTTCAATGTCCCCCGGCCCTATGCAAGGTCATTCTCTGACGGAGTATCCTGGGAACAAACAATCTGGCAAGTTATGCAGACGGCATTCCGTTCCTGCAAGGGCCCAGCGTTCGTAAGCCCCTTGCCTTCATGTCTGATAAGATACTTACCTTCCAGCCTTTGATTCCAAACCACAAACAATCTAACACAGTAATTTATGAGAATCAGCAAGTTGCATATTTCTCAGTCACCCATTTTGTAATTTGTTCTTGCTAAGCTTAAAGCCTTGCAATAATGTTGCTATGCTCTCCTGCAACAGTTGCGAGTTGGAATGAAGCTGATGAAGTCACAATTGTCACTCAATTTGGAATTTGAGAGTATGTATTTATCTAGGTGAGCACTATCTCGACCTCTTCTCATAGGAAGCTCAGATTTCTTGGTAAACAAGGTATAATTAAACCACGAAGAGCAGCAAAATTTTGTCACAGACTTGACTATGGTTAGCCACAGCATGCACATCCTCAATAGCAATTCTTTTTTCCATTCTCAAATTAACAAGTTTTGTAGGTAAAATAACTGGCCAATCTACTTTTTAAGTCGATGTCGACACAAATAATCCACGATCAATCTATAAGTCAAAATCGGGGTGAGTTTGTTCCAAGATGGTATATAACCATTCTGTACACCCCACTTCTTCAGAGAGCTTCCTTCCTTGGTGGAAAAGTTCTCCAGAGCGTTAGTCTTCAAATGGGCTCGTAATAAAGAAAATCCACCACATACAACAAGAATATCTCACTACAGTCTATAAGTGCTTTTCTAACAGAGCAGGTCAGTGTCACAACGTGAGCACAGCAAGTTGGTGATCAGCAGGTCAGCAGTCATGAGGTGAGTTAAAGCAGGTCAGTAATTAATCCTTTGTTTCTGGGAAGAAATGCTTACCCTTCAAGAAATGATACAGGGAGAAGCTATATCCCTATCTTTGTGCATCATTCTTGTCTTTGGGACATTGTGAATATATAAAGCAGATGTACAACGCATGCTCTACAAGAGATGTCAGGCCTTTTGGAAAAACAAGGTCAGGCTGAATAAGTTTTAAACCAAATTGCTTCCTCATGTCCTCCCATATCCGCATTGCTTTTCATTTATTCATCACTGACAGCCCCAATCCTGACTCCAGCCCAGACGACCCCGACCTTGAGCCTCTAACTCTGACCATCTAATCCTGACTTTGATCCACTCACCCCTCATCCTCTAAGCTCAATTCTCCAACCCCCAAACCCTAGCCGTGAGCCGCAAACTCCTAATGGGGAGCCCAAATCCCAAACCATAACCCTGCTAACCTCTTCGCCCTAACCCCATCCTAACCGCCCCTCACGTCACCCCTCACCCCAACAACCATGCGGTGGACTGTGCACACTTAGGGACCAAGAGCAGCTCTGCCCCAGCCCTGGCCCCGCCCCCGCAGAGCCCCACCCCCAGGGCGCAGAGTGGCCCGGGGTCGTCGGCGTCAAGGGGAGCGGAAGTGTGGCGGCCACCGGATGGCCCAGACTGTCCCGAAGCCAGAGAGCCGGCGGTTCCCCGCACTTGGCCCTCCCGCGACCCCCGCAGGCTGCGGCCCCACGTGGGTGGGCGCGCCCCGCCCCGCCCCAGTCACGGGGCCGGAAGTCAGGCCGTGGGGGCGGGGCAAAGCCGCTGTTTCCCCCCCTAGTCCCGCCCCGTCGCCCCTGTCGTCCAATCGCCTCCGGCCCGTCGTCCTCCGCGCCTTGCGGCGCTCGACTCCCGCCTTCCGGCCGGGCAAGTAACCGCCCACTTCCGGCGCGCCATGGCGGCCGCCTGCGCGGGCTCTGTGGAGCTGGGCTTCGCCGAGGTGGCGCCGGCGTGGCGGCTGCGCAGCGAACAGTTCCCCAGCAAGGTGGGCGGGCGGCCGGCGTGGCTGAGCGCGTCCGGGCTGCCGGGGCCCGCGGAGCTGTCCTGCGCGCTGTGCGGCCGCCCGCTGGCCTTCCTGCTGCAGCTGTACGCGCCGCTGCCCGGCCGCGCCGACGCCTTCCACCGCGGCCTCTTCCTCTTCTGCTGCCGCGCGCCGCCGTGCTGCGCGGGCCTGCGGGGTGAGCACGCCTGGCAGTAGGCAGCGGGACCGGGCGGCCGGGCGACGCCGACCCCTACTCCGGGCCCGCGCCCCCTCCCCCCTGCCTGTGTCTCCAGGGCACCCCCTCCCCCTGTCTTGCCGCCCCCTTCCCGGTGTCTCCGGGGCGCCCTCCCGCCCGTGCCCCGCGCTCCTCGGCGTCTCCAGGGCGCTCTCCCGCCCGCGAACCGGGCCGGTGTTGGGTTCAGAGAGCTGGTCCGGGAGCCTGTTCACGCCTCCGGCCTCAGCGTTTCCCTCGTGGTCACCGTGGACCAGCTCGAAGAGCCCACTCGGTGTGGGCACCAAGCCGGTTTCTGGACTCTGAAATTCCCTTAATTTTTGTTTTCTTTCTTTACTCCCCTTCCAGAAAATAAGCTCCCTGAAAACAGAAACTTTCCTCTGTTTTTGTCTTTAAGAAATGTCTTTTCAGTCTTGTGTGGAGCGAGGCTCAAAGATTTGAATTATGTTGTGTTTCAAGTATTTACATTTCTCTTTACTGTCTCAGTTTTTAGAAATCAGCTACCCAGGAAAAATGACTTTTACTCGTATGAGCCGCCCGCTGAGGAGCCGCCCGCGGCGACAGGAGACCCCGTGTGCCTGCAGCTCAAGTCCGGGGCTCGTCTCTGCAGGGTGTGCGGCTGTTTAGGCCCCAAAACGTGCTCGCGGTGTCACAGGGCACATTACTGCAGTAAGGAGCATCAGACTCTGGACTGGAGGTCGGGGCATAAGCAGGCTTGTACGCAAGCAGGTCAGTTCTTGTTTTCTTAATTTTCAGCTCAGTTTCATGGTGTCTACCAACCCAAATCTTTTGAGGATAAAAATTAAAATTAGGAAAGGTATAATACTTTCTAAAGTTTTGGTAACTGGTAACGTGAACACCTGTAGGAAAGAGGAGCTGTGAGATCTTGCCCACTCGGTTATGTCCCAGCCTTGACTTAAGATAGGCATTTAATTCATGACCTGCAACCCAAAATGCTAAAGCTGCATATATTAATTTATTGTGGAAAACTTACTGCATGTAGTATACTTTAGAAACAGGAAATTATTAGACCATCTTCACAACTCAAACATTACTAAGGATGTCATGTTTTTCTTTTTTTCAGATAATTTGGACAATACAGTTCCAGACCACAACTTCCTTTTTCCAGAATTTGAAATTGTAATAGAAACAGAAGATGAGATTACGCCTGAAGTTGTAGAAAAAGAGGAAGAATCAGAGATTATAGGGAGCATGGGTAAGGAGTCAGGTTCAGAACTTCATTGATTAAGTGATTAAACATATCACTTGAAGGAATGGGCTTAGTATCAAATGCAGATTCCAGGACATGAGTGTGGACAAGGAACGGGCTGGTCGGTCCCCAGACAGTGTGTGATGACTGGTAGCAGGTGGGGAGAGAGATGTCTGCACCACGGAGAGATCTGAAATAGGAGTGCAGGACGGCGTAAGGGCAGCAGTGATAAGGGCTCACGTGTGTTGGGTGTCATGTCAAGTGCTGGGCACGAGTCCTGAGCTCGATACTTGGGCCTGTTCTTTTAGTTTGAAGCCTTGAAGAGAAGCGCTCACTTGAAGCCTGTGTAGTAAATAACGCTTCATGAGTACTTGCAAATCACATGGTCGTAAAACCTCAACTTTAGTGAAGTCAGATAGGGAAAGCTGTGCAAACGTCTGGCCTTCACCATCTGATTTAACACTAAGTTGGTTGTTTAAAATTGTCTTCCCTGAGCATGCGTGAACTGTCAGATCATGGGGATCAAGCCCTAACAGTTATGTTGATGATTTTTCAGGTGAAGCACCTGAGGAAGAATTGGATTCCATGGCAAAACATGAATCCAGGGAAGATAAAGTTTTCCAGAAGTTTAAAACTAAAGTAGCCCTTGAACCAGAACAGGTAAAACAGAACTCACATAGCTCCTCCTTGTGTTCTTTTCAGGTGGGGCTTCAGGGGTATAATCCCTGAGAAGAAGTAACTCTTTGTACTAAGCTTTATAATAAAGAGTGCTTCACACAGATGGTCCCTGTGGAAAGGCGTTTTTTAGGTGCTGATCCTTTTCATTGAAAGACTAACACTTACTATAGAGAATGCATTTTCTAAAGAAAGCCTCAGTGATAGCAGATGAGTAAGACATTGCCTGTGATACTTGGAGTTTAGGCACCAATAGCAAAAAAAAAGAAAAAGAAAAAAGATATTTTTGCCCTTTTTTCCAACAGGGACCTTTGGCTTGTAAAACCAATATGTCATGTTAACACAAGATACTGGTTTTGTGAAAAGAGTATTGGGCTTTGGTGTTGGGAAGAACCCTGGATTCTTGAGTTACATGATGAGCTTCTGCTGTGAGCACATCTAGAGTGAAAAGAACAGGTGGTTGTGAGGAGCACGGAGACTTAGGCACAGTGTTCAGTAAATGTTTTCCTCCTTCATCTCTGTTCTGCCACCAACATTTTCCCCCTAACTTCCCTCGCCACAAACATGATCGCTAAAGAAAACGCAGCTGAATTCCCATAACCCAGTCACTGGATGAAATAAACATCCAGGGGCTTAGAGGAAGAATACATCCAGGTCCTAAACACAAAGAAGGTGGTTTTTAGCAATGCATATGCTTTTAGCAAAATGTAGGAAACTCACTCACTTGTTATATTAGATCTAACTGTCTAGTATTTATCTCGACACTGTGCTTCACTTGGTATTTGTGCCTTTTGAAAGTTTTAACTGAGCTTCCTTCTGTCTGTGTAAAGGTAAGCACAGACTCTAGGCTGCATTTTGGATTCAGAACCTAGTAATGGGGAAACAGGGTTATTGTTAGTCCTTCACAGAATAGTCATAGGTTTAGATTCTGACCATGTTATCATCTAAGAAATGTATTTTTTATATCCTGAGTCAGGTAAGCTGAAATGTCGGGTCTGAGGGGGAATGGTGTTCCATCCAGTGTAGGCGCATGGACAGAGCTTCTCCAGACGAGTGTAGGTCACATGCTTCCACTGGAAACTCGCAGGTAAGGAGCTGATGTGAACGTGATCCTGACTGCTTTCAGATTCTCAGATATGGCAGAGGGACTGCTCCCATCTGGATCTCTGCTGAAAATATCCCTCAAGAGGAGGATATTCCAGATTGCCCCTGCGGTGCCAAGAGAATATTTGAATTCCAGGTATGACCATAAATAAAACTACTTTAGTATATAATCACCCTTAGATTTTTGTTTTTAAACATTAAGAAACTTTACCAAAGTAATAAATGCATATGGGTCCATCTGGTATCAGGAAGGGTGCCCTATAATGAGAAGCAGTGTCCTGCCCCATCTCAGGGCTTGTTCCCTGGAGGGCACTGTCTTTTACTGCTTTCTCTGGTAGTTACTTCTCTCTGTAAGTAACATGCTTTTCCTGATATATTTCTCAGTTTACTGGTTTTTAGACATTATCTGTTGACTGACTTCTGCAATAATAAGGATTTAAATGTAGTTGTTTATACCATGTAGAACACCCCCCACCTCCCAGTGTGATTATAATAGACCTTTCAGTTCCACTAATTAAGGTTTTTGACTGTACTTTGTGAGAGGAGTGTTTTAGAACCCTTCCTCTGTTCATCTTCGTTTGTAGATTTGTTAACAAAACAAATGGATGTAATCATTAAGGTAAATGTTTTTTCAAAAGAAAAGCGTTAGCGTCAAAATCGATTTGGGTTGCGCGGAAATGCTCCTAAGCTGTGGATTCATAACCTCACAGAGTGGTAGGTAACATTCATTTCTTAGAGTAAAAAAGGAATTGGGAGGACTGTATCCAGCACTGGTTACTTTAGTACCACAGCTCCTGACGCCTGAGAGGAGCCGACAGTGTGTGTGTAAAGCGACTTCCTGTCTGTGCTGGCAGTTCCTATTAGACCACTTGACTTCCACCATCCCTTTCTATACAGATAAATCGGTACATTTCCTTTTTATCCTCATTACTACTGGATAGTGTTTCTTCAGAGTCATAGTAATAGCATCTGCTATTCAGGTTTTATACGACAGAGAATAAAAGTTGATCAAATAGAAGCCTTAGCACTATTTTGTAGCATGTTAATACTTTTAAAAGATTAGGTAACAGGCAGGCCAAATAGACCAGCTGATCTTCTTATACTTGGGAACTTCTCAAATGGAAAGACACACAATGAAGTAGAGAGGAGTTTTGAAGAAACAGTTGCGAAATATTTTTAGGTTTTTAATTATGTAAACTGTATTGGGTCTATAATCCTGTGTGATATGGAGACTGAAAGACCAGGGTCCCTACAGCTGCCCCGGCAGGGAAGGTCTGTAGGGAGCGGACAGTGCTCCTGGCCTTGAAGCAGGGCTCTAACTGTGTCTGCCTCTTCTCAGGTCATGCCACAGCTGCTCAACTACCTAAAGGCCGACAGACTGGGCAGGAGCGTCGACTGGGGGGTCCTGGCTGTCTTCACCTGTGCTGAAAGCTGTAGGCTGGGCACTGGCTATGCAGAAGAGTTTGTTTGGAAGCAAGAGATAACAGATACACCCTAAAGGCAACGTTGTAAAGCCTTAAAAATGCTCATAATCTCTTTGACCTTGCGATTCCATTTCTAGACTTTATCCTAAGGAAATAATTATACCAGAGATAGAGGTACAAAGATGTTGTTTTAGGTGTTGTTTAAAACATCTAAATATTAGTGGAAAAAAATGACCAGTGACAGGGAGTTAAGTAAATTTTGGTGGACCTATACAGCAGAAGGCTATGCAGTCTTAATGATATAAACTTATATGCATACCAAATAAGATACAGATTTAAACTGACACCAAGGTATGATCATATTTTTCTAACTATTTATACATGTGTATGTGCACAGGAATAAATTTGGAAAGATACACACTAGGTGTGAAGGGGTTAACTGAATGGTAGGACTAAGAAAATTGATGTTTTTACTTAAATACACATTTCTACAATAAAAATAGGTTATGTGCCTAATTGAGTCAAACTATCACTCAGCATTTCTCCCCCTGAAATTTGCAAAGTTGAAACAAATATTTGGGTAAACCCCAAGAGACTTGTCTGATTATCAGGTCATTATCACAGGCTCCAGCATACACAGAAGCCAAGAACATGAGAAACATTCTGAACCCACTAGGCTGGTGAGTACGATGAATGGGATACCCAATAATTCTGAAGCAGCAGCAGCAGCAGCACAGTTGGCTGGATGAAGAAAAACAGTAGATCTGTGATCAGAAAACCTGACCCTGAAGAGCAGCTCTGCTTCAAAACTGATCTGGGTGAGCCGGTGGTGCTGCTTATAGAGGAGAGACTGAAAGGCAACTGATGGTCTTCCCTTTGCGTCTCATACTGCTACACATGGGGGACTGCTATACACGAGGGACATAACCTGAGTAAAGATGCAGGAATCAGCATTGAGTTCCCCTAGGTCAGCCCCAGGACCATCTGGCCCAGGAGGCAGCAGCCTGAGGGCGGGCCCTGAGGCCGGCTTTCAAGCGTGGGATATTCTGTTTCTGAAGCATCTGTTTATGCAAGTGGTTCCTAAATCTGTGCTGTTAACCATGCTGAGGTTCCTTCCAGCCTGGAGCGTTTGTTTAACAGTCATCTTGTGATACTTTGCAATTCTCAACACCAGCGCTGCCTGCCCAGCACTAAGGTAAATCTGAAGAGACACTGCTGTTGATCAGTGCTTGAAAGACAACAGCTAATTCTGGTAACTTTCTCATGATTATGTCTTCAGTCTACATGGGCTCACATCCTCCCATTCACATCCCTGCTAACCCTGGAATACACTGCCAGCAAGCACATCTTTTTTGAAGGTAACATCATTTGCTAATGTCACTGACTACATGGCCATTTTACTATACTTTTATATCGGAAAGTCCTAGCCTATTAGTCCACGTCTTGTGTGTATGTATATGTAGTTCATAAAAATGTACACATAAGATAGTTAGACAGCACCATATGATAAACTGCAGTATGGAATTCCCATCGGGAGATCTGTCACTAGGCTACTTTTCAAGAGGGAGAGAGGAGTTAGTTTTGAGGCTGGGGGCACAAAACTAGTGAGATTCCCCTGTAACTGTGATAGAGCCCGGGACTACTGGAGGACACAATAGAAGTTATCAACCAGTGGCAAGAGTCACACACTTGGTAGGAAGCTCTGGCTTCTGCAAAAGTCAACAGTGGGACCTTTATATCCCAAATCGTAACTCTTGTAGTCAGGATACGTTAGAGTCAGTTTTCCAAAGTAGAACAGCATCCTGACTGCTAAGGACTTTTTAAGCAAATTCATAGGGTGTGTCTATTTGGTGCCATCACCAGATGATGTGGACATTCTCGCAGGCATGTTGGTAGTAACCAGCCACACTGTCCTTTAGGTAGGTGTGTTCTCCAAGCTCTGGAGATGATGGCAAGAGTTCACAGGGCCTTTCCACTTGGAGACAGACTGGTCCAGATCACCAGAGAGAAAATGCCAGAGCACCAACTAAAGTAGAAACTATATTGAAAATAATACCAAAAAACCCCACAAAATAATTAAATACATCAAGCAACTCAGCTGCCTGTTGAAATGGCAAGACAATCTTAAAAACACCATAAAATGATTGACATATCCCCCAGGAACTGCTCCTGCAGAGGACTTCAGTCACCACTGCCGATCATGCATTCCACTGACCCCCAAAACCTCCGCTGGGCCCAGACGCTGCCTGCCCAGACAGCTGTCCTACTGTGGAGAGCAACACATTCACCGGTCCTTGTGTTTCAGATGTCAAGTGCTCGTCTCATCGTCCTTTGACAATTCAGAGATCACAACAAAAAAATGTTTAAATGCTTTAGACTATCGTAAGACTGCTGCATGTATAATGTGAAATCAAGTAAATGACTAATTATGGGATATTCTAACCCATCATCCCACGTGTCTTTAAAAAATTAAGGATTCTCTGTGTAAAAGACAATATAGAATATAGAATATAGAATTGGTCAAATAAAATTGCTGTAGTCCTGAATATGAACTGGATATGTCAGTGTGAACTCAGGAAGTGTTTTATCTTGAAAACTTTTAAAGAGAAAGAAGCATTTATCCTGCTATATGAAGTGTATCACTATATAAAGGTATTCCAAAAAAGAAATTAAATGATTAGAATTTCATCATTTGGTACCCACTAACAAATTAACGGACCAACGAAAGACAATCAGACATCTGATTCCTAACGAAGAGAACACGTCACCTACCGTCTTACAAAGGGACTAAGCCCCTGGATGCCACTACCCATTTGCAGGAAACAGAGAACAGAGGAACACACTGAACTACACCACGAATCTGCAAATAGCAAAACAGGCTATAAGTAATAACCAGCCAATTGGCCTGTAAATTTTAAGGAAAAGAGATGGAGGAGGAACTTAAGGAATAAAACAGACATAAAAACATCAATTTTTTTAAATGGAAGACTGTGTCATTACAGTGATTAGGTAATCACTGTAAAAGTCAGGCTAGTGGTTATTTTGGGGGGAGTTGAGGTTGTGGCAGGACTGCAGCATAGAGGGGCTTCTGGGGCAGGTGGCAAGGTTTTGGGAGGTGGTTGCAGGGATGTCTGTCTGAGTAACAGTATGGTAAACATTTGTTAGGTTTTCTGTGTGTGCTGTATTTTACAACTATAATCACAAGAATTCAGTGAAGTAACTGGGAATAAGATAAATATATCAACAATAATTAATTTTAAAGTATGAAAAATTCCATTAATAACAGAAACCATAAAATATTAACTTTCAGGAAATGTAAAAGTCCTGTGTGAAAAAAATTATCAAACTTTACTGAAGAAAGGAGAAGACCTATGTGTGCAGAGACACTTCTTTCTTGGATAGGAGATGATATTGGAATGATGTCTTTCCAGTTAATCACAAGTACTGGCATCACCAATGACTGGGAAACGCGAGACAAGGGCACTCATCTCTGGACTGCAGCATGGCACGGAGCTGTCCAAACTCAGAGTGTAGAATGCTCCCGTATAGTGACTCCTTGGAATGTTTACTACAGAAATACCTGTACTTTTCCACACATCCACACAGAAGCGCGTTCCCTGCAGCTCTGTGTGTAACAGTGCAACACTGCAGATAACGTAAATGCCCACAATTAAAGAAATGGGTAAAGACATGAAAGTATGTAAGAGGTGGTGTCATATATCTGCGACACCACTGGCTTCCATGTCATGCAAATATGTTTATGGTATATACTGACTGAAAAAGAAGGGAAGTTATAAAACTGAACATATGCTTTAGTCTTTTTTTCCAAATATGGGCTCAAAAGTGGCCCCAAAGGAAAGACCCTGCACAGAGAGGGCTTGGGAGATACCCATTCATCTGCTAGCTAACCTGGAGAAACAGGCAGAAGGGAGAGGAAGAAAGAACTTTCCTTTCTGATTATACACCTCTGAGCTGTTTGAAAATATAGTTTTACAATTCAAAAGAAAAACACACTCAAACAGTGAAACCCAACAAGGTACAAATGCCCCCTGATGTTCACGAGAGAAACAAACACACCCCTCACCAGCGTCTGGACACAGCCCAGCTTTAACACGAGGCCTCTGGCTTAGAGCCTGCTGCTGCCGCTCACTAGCTATGCAACCTTGGGCAGATACCCCCTCACCTAAAAGAGAGGAGCAAGACCTACCTGCAGCTTCTGTGACAAGGACAGGCAACACACCTGGGAGACAGGAGGTGCTCAGTAGGTGAGACATAATAAACATGTTTTGTGAGCAACCTTAAATTTTCAGGCAGTTCATCCGTTTTCGTTGCAACATACAATGAAATGTTGATTGCAACAAACAACAAGCAAGCACACTGAAATGATTTCAGTCATTATATCTAAAATACAACTTTTTAACATGTATGATCACATGAATCTTACAAGGTATTATTTATAACATCAATCTAACACTTTTATAAACAGCATTTATTGTACAGAGTACTCTGAAGAAACAATTATGTACAGCCATCGTTTTCATTAATACGTCTATTCTGTCCTGCAATACTGAAAAGGCGGAATGTGTCTGGCACAAAAATAACCCCCAGGAATTACAAATTAGAAAACAACACTTTTAAAAAAGATCTTTTCTTTTCTGGTAGAAATATAAAAACTGTGGTTTATGGGGAAGAAACAAGCCAAAATAAAAAGTCCAATCAATTCTAGAGGTGGCTTTAACACTTAAAGTTTTGTCCCTTAAACCAACTGTCAACAGCAGTAAGTGTTTAAAAATCTAAATATAAATTAACGGGCAGCGCTGCCCAAATAGCAGCACAGTGTGAGCAACTTACAGTAACGCTGCGGTGTCCTCTGTGCAGAAACGACACCCTGCGCAGCATCCCCGCGGGACACGAGCAGGAGAGCTCCCCCTGGTACAGCAACCCACTAGAACGTCCAGCTTCTCACCAAATCGTCCACAACACCACCACTTAAATGTACCAAAACTGATTTGTTTTAAAAAAAACAAGTGGGTAGGGGAGGCAGGAGAACACGAGGGCCATTACGTGGTCTTCCTGAAACCTTTTAGGATGGGGTAGATGTTTTCAAATGCTTCATAAATCTCTGCTCTGACTTTAGCACCTACGAAGACAAGGTGGAGTAGAGATGAGTCTGAAATAGCATTTCTTAATCTATTAAGAAGGTGAAATCATTACTTTAAAACGAAACTACAAGCACAATTCTCTCCATACCCAGTTAGACTAATGGACGCAGGCATTAAAACATGCATGACGGATCCCTTGTCACAATCCTATTTTTGTTTTTAAAGTATTTTCTTAAAACGGCCTACAAAAGCAACGCCCCAGGTGAATCCGGCCTCCCTCTCTGCAGTTTGCCCGTGTGACCAGCCTGGGTCCCTGCACCAGGTCATGAACCCAGCAGGGCAGCAGTGGAAATGGCTGAATCTTATTCTCCCAGTTGTTGCCTTTGACCAAGCTCTTCTGAACCTTCCTCTGTTTTCTAGAAACAATACTACTGATGAATCCCACAGCTTTAGAGGACAATTTCTAACTTAAAACGCCACCTCTTATCCAATGTAATGCTCACTGTTCCCCCTCTCCCCACCAAAGGTCATGCTTCGGCTAAAGGATCAGCAGGACTGTGGTCTGATTCCCCTCCTCTTACGCCCTCTAGTGGGTATGTTTCTCATCAGTGTCAGGGTCGGGGGAAGAGAAAAAAGGGGCACAGGCCTCTTTACAAGTCCCAGCACTGCGAAATTACTTTTCAGCGCTGAGAAAATGCCGTTCTTGAAACCCCTTCAAACCTTCAGATACTACCTGCCATTACAACATACCTGTTAATACAACTTTTCCAGAAACAAATATAAGGAGAACAATTCTGGGTTTGATCATCCTGTAGATTAAACCAGGAAATAACTCTGGCTCATAACTAGAAGGAAAACAGCAAAAACAATTTAGAAATTAAAAGCTGTCCATGCTTTTAGATAAAATGAGGACATGTACAAGGGAAAATACTGAGTAAACAGCAAAATAATCAGGAGGGAAAGCCCAGTTCTTCAAGGAGCATCAAAGGAGAAAGGACGTGAGGCCAAGTGAGGCCAACTCTGTCTCTAATCAATCTGGATTTTCTAAGAACAAGAATTTCAGGTTTTGTAGTCTCTGACCCTTATCAAGCTTCATTCTGGACCATTTTAGGTATATGGACTTGTAAGAGCCCAATAATCATTTATGTCTAAGATCTGATAGTTTTGCCTTTTAACCATTCCCCTCTCATCCCACTAAATGGAAATATGCTCTAGCTGTTAACTTTGGTCAGGCAATCTAACCACAGTGGTAGAGAAGACGCTGTCTGGAGAAGGAGTCTTCCCCTGACCACATGCACTACTGTGATGTCTTATTCTAACCCTAGTGATCTCATTTTGTTAGTTGAGAGAGGCTGAAAACAGTTAGGATGAGTGTCTGTTTAACCTGGTGGGAAATTCAGGACAGGCTTCTCTGAGGAAGAGACGCTTGGGTGGATATCTGAGATGCAAGTGGGAGCTTCCTGGGTGAAAGGTGAGACCAGAGTGTGCCAGGTCTAAACGCGGGATGCACAAAGGCCCTGTGCAAGAGGGGCAAGTCTGGGCGGTGCTGTGAGCAGAGAGGCTGCCGAGGTGGGCACGTCCTCACCAGGGAGTCGCAGGGAAACCAATGGAAAGAATATTCCTATCACTCAACTTCACACTTTGCTGGCACATCTGATAGAATGCTGACTAGAAGAAAAGATTCAAACAACTGGGGAAAAAATTGATACAAGAGGTGGTGAATTTAATGCATGCATTTATAATACATTGATTGAGCAATAAAATGATGAAACATACAGAATGGGAATCAATTCATCCCAGTAAAAAGGAGTTTTGGATGTCACTAAGTGAAATGGGAAGCAGGAGGCTGGCGACAGTAAGAGATATTACAAAGACATCAGGAAGAAATTTCAATAATAAATACATCTGTGACCACATCATTTGTTCCTACATACTGATTATTTTGCATATGTTTTATCATGAACAGTGTTTAAATAGATTATAAATGAACTGTTGCCAAAAGCAACAACAATACATTTCAGACTCACCTACTAAACTGCTGGTGGGTGAGCACGAGGCCTTCCAGCCTTATAGGGAACTTCACATCGCAGCTCCCCACCATGTTCTGGATCTTAAAGTCCAAGAACTTGGCTGGAAAACCCAACTTCTGTACAACTCTGGCATATTTTCTTGCTGCTAGTCTGGACTGTTCTTCACTAGGGAAAGGGAAAAGTGAGGTGTTTATACTCCAAGCCAGCTAAAATAATTATTTAGATGAGTAACTTATAAAAAGTCCAAAATAGGAAAGTTGTTTCAAAAGAAAAGTGTAAACTGGTCACCCCCCCTTCCGATAAGAGAAAAGATCAAGAGACATTAACTTCATTATAAAGTACTCCTGTGTCCTGGACAGGAAACTGTAGGCCTATATAAATGATTACCTTTTCGATTCACCAAATTACTGACAGCCGTGGATTTTACAAGTATGAAATAAAATATCGTCATCACCATTACCTTGATTATTGTATTTTAGTCCACATATTCCTACTGAGATGAAAACTAACAAGCTTCGTTTTGATAGGAAAATACTGATGAGATTTATACCTAAAGAATGTATACACTAATCCTGTCCTCTTTTATGTCAAGTCTCTATACATTTCTTTAACATTTGTTGCATAAACTATGACTTAATGTAGAGCTCAGGGAAAAACAGCAGAATGAAAGTAACACTACGATCACACAAAGACTCAAGAACAGGGGTCAGGAACAACAGAAATTAAGCATACAAACATGCAGTGCTTTTTCTTCTTTGAGGAAAATAAATGTATTTATAGTTTCTTACCTTGATACAATAATCACCCAGCTAGATAGAACACTATTCGGTCTGAGCAAACGCTGTGGACGAAGAGGGCTAACCACTGCAGGAAAGGCCATCTGGGACAGAAGCAAACACCTAGCACCCCTGAGATAAACTCATGTTTCTGATGTTCCATCCAGGCGAAAACAGGCAAATAAGAGGACTCCTAAACGAATCATTACGTGGAAGCCAGGGACAGACTCATGTCTTGCTTTCGGAAAAAACTCTGAGAGACCAGAGTCAGAAACATGCACAACAGTGGCCCTCCATTACAAGACAACTCTCCAAGTTCAGAAGCAGCAAAGGCATCCACAGCCCTCTAAGTAATGACCCCCCACCTGCATTTTATTATCCTTCTTTCAAAAGTTTAATTTGCTTCATTTCTAAAAGCTCTACAAAGCTAACGTTCCTAATCTTCCCTCCAGCTTTTGCCTTCTACCAAGTACGTGGCTCTGTTAGACAAGGTTTAGAATACAGTCTTGAGTTGCTTAATGACGGAGCGACATTCTGAGACACGCTTCGCTGGGCAATTTTGTCGCTGGGCAAACATCACAGAGTGCACTTACACAAACCTAGACGGTACAGCCCACTACACACCTAGGCTGCGTGGTACTAACCTTATGGGGCCACTGTCATCTGTGCCGTCTGTCCTGGACCAAAACGTCATTCTGCGGCACATGACTGTAGTCAAGGCCCCAAAGCACTAATCTTCACAGACAGGATCACCCCAAACAGAAGAGAACAAGGGCAACAGCACTTTCTGAGAGGGGGGCATTCCCTCAGCCCTATATAACTCAAGCCCTCGCAATTAGGACTATTTACGACCAGGGGCAGCAGGCATCTATAACCAACACACATGGTGCGCTCACACACTCAGCTGTGAAATTCTGTGATTCCTGACTGGTGAATCTGTGCTATATATGAAATTCTTTACATAAAAGGATCCTTATTAATAGTTTTGATGTTAATTTATCAAATATACAGAAAATGCAACCAACTTGTATGGTAATGAGCACTGTAACGTGCATGTGGAACTCAAGCCTGGTTTTAAGAAAATGAAATTAATGCTGTCTAAAGTGATTAGAATCAACCATTTTAATAAGAAAGCAACATTCACATTTATTAAAGTATTAGCCTGATACCTAGGAACCATGGGATACAACCATTTCCTTCAGAACCTATAGACCAGGAGAATGACCTGCTTACACCTACCTCTTGGCTCCCGTGCACACCATTTTCCCAGAGCTGAATATCAGTGCAGTGGTTCGGGGCTCTCTTATCCTCATGATTACAGCAGCAAAACGCTGAAACAGTCAGAGACAAGCGTTAACGAGGTCATGTCAGACGGCTGGTTTCTGTGGGGAGAGCTAGGCAATGACAGAGAACATCACAACTGAAAACAAGGAGCTTGGACACGCACACGTTCCTACACAGAGTTCCCTCACATCACCAGGTGCTATACATGCTTTTGCGTAGAGAGCAGAACAGATAAACCGTGACTACTAAGGAGGTTAGACCAAGACCCGTGTCCATCCACACACATTCCAACAAGAGAAGATAAGTAATATCTGCAAAATTTTTTCAACTAAGTACATCATCAATAAATACCAATGCCTCTGTTTCTGCCTTATATTTGCTGATGATCATGATTAGCTTCTATAACTATAAATGTTTTATTAATGATTTTTTAGACAAACTGATAAACCTTTTCTACCTCCAGAGGGAAATAACAAATCAGATTATAAGCATTATCAATATGTACTGAAGCAACCTCCTGTTTGCAGTTCGCTTTTAGACACAGTATTAATGCATTAGCACTTACATAATGCAAAGTAAGACAAGATCAAAGTTTTTGTTTTTAATTTCTACTTTTTATGTTTTAACATGTTTTTCTTGTAACTCATGGGGAAAATATTTCAACCATGGGTTGAATTAATGGCCTCAGTTACTAGGTTACATGATAAAAAGCAAAGAATTACTTTCAGATAACTAGAAAATTTTACTATCTTGTATTTAATTACATAAGAAAAAATTCATATAATATTTCTAGTCGAGATGACCCTTGACAATTAGATTGCTTTAAAAATTTTAGTTTAAAAACTGCTCTGTCTTCCCTGATTTTACTACCATGTAAAAATACTAGCCCTATATTCCAGTTTACACAAGTCCCAGGAAAATCCTAATTATTTTGCATTTCCTGAATTCCCTCCACTGCTTTTATTGGTCAGATAACTAACATCACTTCATTAGAGACTAGAAAATTATAAAATTATGTATTCAACTAAATAAAATTATGCTAGATAGAGATGAATTCTTACAATGCTACACATCATACGAACTCGCCGTGGTGGTTAAATGGTGACTTTTAGACCTTAACTACCTTAGGATCTTAGACGAATACTTAAAAACTTTTTTTATATTTAGATAATTTCTTAAGATAAAGATGAAAACACTGGTCACAAAACGGTTTTTCTTTACCCTTTACTCTCATTTTTATGTTACATAACGACCATTCAATTAACTGGGGAAGGGGTGATATTAATGTAATGTCCATTCTTGCCACTTCAACAATCATCAAATGTATACATAATGTGCACTGATGGACAGTCAGACATTTCTTGGTTATCTGCCTCCTACTCTTCCTTGTGTCTGGAGAAACAACACTGGATTGCTTTGGCTAAGGTAATAATATAAATGGCTGAGTCTATACCAGGTACGATAGTTAATGAGAAATATATATTTTATTTCCTTATTAAGGAAATTGTTACAGTTTATTAACATCATAAGTTTAACGTGATATATGCATTATCTTAATATGACATTGTATTTTAAAGTCAAAGGTAAAATGCTTTAAATGATTTAAAAAATTCAATAGTTCTAACAAATCATCTTTCTTTCTTAAATTCTCACTCTAAATTCAAAATAATAGAACTGTTCTTATATCTAGGTATCTTTGTGGTTTACTAAATGGACATTGGTTAACTATAAAGATTTATTCTCTCACTGTATAAAGGGGTTCTAAAATGATTAGGTATATTTGATGTTCTCCATATTTAAATTAATTAGCTCAACCAGGCTGACCAAAAAGTGTCAAAAGCTAAATGAGCCATCTTCTTTCTTGGCCAGTTATTACAGCAACTCTGACTTCGGATCTTTCTCGCTTGTACACAAAGACAGAGTTATGTTTTAGAGATCTGGAAACTCACCCTAAGACCATTACTTAAGATTTTTCTCAACCCACAGCTAACATTTATTTATCCAACCTCCCTATCTGCTGTAGCTGGCAAACACACCCCTACACTTCTATAAAATTATTGTCTGCTTCCTACCTAATTGTTAACTACTACTCCAGTCTAAACTCATCTACATTACTTCCCTTCCCTTAACAGAAAGTAAACAAAAATCTCTGGACGATCAAAATAAATCTAAACCTGCCTCATTTTGACTGATGTTTCATCCTGATGATAAATGCTAATGAGTCATTCAATAATGACTCATATTTAAAATAATCAAGCTATACTTTATATTGATACAGTAACTTCTAAATATTGTTATGAAATATTGTTACCATTAGCTCATTCTACTAAGATAGTTATCTTACTAGAGGTTCATGAGTAAATATTAATAGTCGATAAGCTTTTGGGTTTGTGTCATTATGAAAATAAGAGTCTTCTATCTTCTTTGGTTATTGCCAATTAAACCATTAAAAATACACTCATGACTTCTTAGAGAAAATCAGACTCCTGAAGGAAATATCAGTTGTAAGATTACAGCTCATTCTAAGGAAAGTGCCTTCTCTAGCTTATGCAAACAGCAGCTCTTACCAGGTTTGGCCACCACCGATACCAAAGGGATAATCTTTCTTTTTTCAGGTTGAGGGGGAGGCAGAAACTTACTCATTATCTTTTCTCTTTGTTTTATTTAAATATCTCAAAATGGCTTGGTGTCACTCAAAATTATCAAATTTTTATACTTATGCATGTGCACACACGTGTGTGCACAGACACACAACAAAAATGACAGAGAAAAATATGTACATTGATTCAGACTTCACAAAAATATTGGTGGGGAAATTTTACTTGAGAAGCTCAAGAGGGTGCTGAGAAATGTCGTATCTTGAGTTATCACAGGCCAGGAAAGACGGAAATGGAGGGCAAGGCTCTGGGCTCCCACTTCAGATTTCATTCAATGCCCAAATCAAAAAGCTCAGATTTGCTTAATAATGGTATGTAAATAGTTTTTCTGTTGATTGAAGCTCTCCTCTGTTAAAAGGCCAAGGCTAAAATAGTCCAAGTTTCCAACAACAGTTTTATTTTCCTTGACCTAAAGTCTTAGCGCTAAGAACAAGGTGATCCAAACCTCAAAATCCCCACAAATTCTCAACCTGGGAAACTGCTCCTGGAAGGCCTATGAGAACTGGCCTGGCTCCCCTAAGTCTCAACCTGGTCACACCCTGACCCTGCCAAACAATGTCCTGTCCAGTCGGCTGCTCCACGGGGTGAGCTACTCTCCACAGAAGACATCACTGCACCTATCTCTACTCGATACACAGGAGCAGACACATGCCCGAGGAGGCATCCGTGCAAGTCGGCCTTCTAACAAACAGCCTACAAGGAAGTGTTTCAGGCTCTCCCAACTAAAACACTGTTTTCAGGCATCAGAATACATTCCCCAGTTTGCATGTGCTCAGAATCCAACTGGACATGGGTTCTCCCGGAAGATCGACCTGAAATCTACTAAACGGCCTCCTGAAAGACATGACTCCTGAAAACACAGATTCCTCCTTAGACCTCTGAATCAAGACCCAGGATAAGACAACAGACTTTCATTTTATTATTTACAGCCTCTTCCTTCTCACTTCTTCCCCTTGGTATTAACCCTTTTTTTGCATGTTTGTTCCACCATTACATTTGTTATCCAGCTCTTCCAAGCATTCAAAACCAAAACCTCAGGTAAAACATCTTATTAAGATCCCAACATAGTCACTTAGCAAAAGGGGTACAAGAATGTGATTTCACTGTTTCTAAGAGATTTCTACCCTGGCTAGGAGTTCCTAAACTAAAACCTGGATTGTGGTTCAAAAAACAAGTGAAACAGCTCACTCAACATAGTATAATAAATTCACTGGCTAAAACAGAGCCAGATAATAATAATATTGTCCTCAGCTATTTATTGGCCAGCCAAGTAGTACCTGTACGACCGTTAATACATCTTTTAACACCCAGATAAATATTCCACGGGGGTGAGGAGCAGAACAATCAATTAATTAATTGAGAAAAAAGACTTGGTTCCTAAAATTGATCAAACTGATTCTTGGGAGTTAATTCTTCCAGTTAGGATTAAGCAAACTAAAAAACTGGATATGAAGTGAGTTCCACATATTTTTTGATATTTATGATTATTCTTATTCTTTTCCTCTCCTCCACCAGTCAGGTGCTTAAATGCTGCTACATACATGGTCATTGTTTCACGATGACATTCAACTAATGATACGATATGAAAGAAAAACTGAAGCTCTCATGGGTGACCTGGACAGGGAGTCTAACCAAGGGAGGCACAGAAGGACATCAGTAAAGACATGGCACTAAGCTAGGAAAACTTGGAGGTGCTGACACACGTTACAGACAGCCTGTCACACAGAATTCATAGTTTTTCCTTCTACCCTCTCTTTTCTTTTTCTGATATAAAATCTTATTTTTCCCTTGTTACAAGAAATCAATTTAATGCTGGTTTCCCTTGCATAAAAATAAAGAGCATGCCAATAATTAATTATCCATCTTGGAGTTACTCTTTGACAGATGCCCCCACTTCGGGGGAGCTATCTTCCGCAGGACCTTGCCTCAGAGCTCTTCAACCTGACCGTCTTCTAGATTCAGATGCCTGGTTTCTGTCTGGCCCTCTAAGAATGTCCACTCATTTTTGAATGCAAATGTTTACTATTTTTAAAAAATTAGCTTTTCTCCTATGCAAGGATAAAAGACTTAACATACACTCAGATTGCTCTTAAGATCAGAAAACTTGTAGGTATTTTTCCCTCTAATCTTTTTATTATAAAAACTTTTAAAGTTATACAAAGGTAGAAAGATATATTATAATAAACTTCCTTGTACTTATTATCCAAATTTAACAATTGTTAACTTTTGGCCAATCTTCTTTCATCCATGTGCCCCTTTCCCAATTCTCCAACTGGATTATTTTCAAGTAAGTTCCAGATAGCATGTCGTTCTACCTAGTTTTCAAAGTGTAAGTGCAGTCAGACTATACATGTTGTTCTCTAACTTCATATGATCGCCACCACAATGGGTTATAAACTTAGTTTATCTTGCAGACTGCTGAATTCCTAGGGTCTCTTACATGGTAGCTATTCAATAAAAATGATACACATTTTGCTTTAAATTCTCGTTTTGTTGGTGTCAACAAACTTAAGCATGATACAAACTTTTTGATCTAGGAACCTTTAGAAGTAAATTCCTGTATTATTATAGTTTGAAATACATTAAAATTGTTCTGACCTTGGGATTATATTCAGCATTTCGGGCACGAAGTGCAATGGTCTTTAGGTCAAGTTTACAACCAAGATTCACTGTGGATACAATATTTCTGCAAGAAATTTGAAAAGAAAACATGGTTATTTAATTTTTACAGGATGAGGTATCAGATGGATATTTAAAAATCTGATTCTTTCACTTAAACTAACTGAATTTCATTAAATTTACACTAATTTATATTAATTTTTATATTAAAATTTAAAAGTTGCTGACATTGTTTGACAAGTACACCACACCATGGTGAGCATTTTCCAAAGATTATCACTCCACATTTACGATGCACTATGAAGTCCTAACTATTAACATTCCCATTTTCAGAGGAAGCAGCTGAGGCTTCAATGGGGGAGCACCTGCTCTGGACACACATGGCTCCTAAATGGTGGAGTCAGGGCTGGGCCGTTTGTCTCCAGTGCCCTGTCCAAGCCTTCCGCCTGTACTGACTCAACTCATCCCTGAGCTCTGAAACACCAGCATCACCACCACTAATCCCAAAAAACACTATTTATAAAGAAATATGCAGGCATGTCTTTCTTAGTCCTTTCAAAATTAAGTATCTTTTGCAGGAACAAGAATTCAGTATCTTTGACACAGGAAAAAAACTATTTTTTCTTCTGATTAGCCCTCAGTAAATCAAGAGAAACAGACATCACCATTTATTATCTGGGTCCCATGGACCTTTATTTTTCAATATTCTTATATAATTTTAAGAGTCACTTACAAAAGAATAACTACATAATGGAGAAGCAAGTTTATTAGAAATTTTAACAAATATTTAAATACAGCAAATCCAGAACTATTCTATATTTTCCTGGTTTTAAAAGTATGGACTCAAAATGGGCAATGCCCTTTGAATGAAACTAATTGCCCACCAACCATCAGGCATGGACCTGGAACATCACTGTCCTCTGAATACCGATTCCAGATTGCAAACCATCTCGAATCAGTGCTGGCTCATTGCTGTTTCTGGTTTGTTGTCTTGTACTGTCAAAATACAATACTTTTGATAGCTTACCATTTGGTTGAAAAGAGGATGTTGTCTTCTTTAATGCACAACTGTAAGGCCAATTAGGATGACCAACTCAATGAATGTTTCCACTTCTTCATCACCTGTTTCCTTCCAATTTTATATACACACTTGCCTTCAGCATTTAACCACTTATGAACGGAACCAAGTAAATTTTGGTGCATCTATCACAAATTCAGTCATATAATTGTTAAATGTATTTTTTTTCTCTTTATATGAAAATTGTGTTAAAATACACATAACATAAAATTGACTCTCAACTATTTTTAAGTGTACGGTTCAGTGGTATTCAATACATTCACATTGTGTGTAGCCACCACCACCATCCGTCCCTATAACTCTTTTCATCTTGTAAAACTGAAACTCTGTCCCCATTAAAGAACTCCCCATCCTTCCCTTTTCCCAGGCCCTGGCAACCACCATTTTACCTTCTATCTCTATGCTTTTGACTATTCTAAGTACCTCATTTAAGTGGATCCAATAGTATTTGTCTTTTTGTGACTGGCTTATTTCACTTAACATAATGCCCTCAAGGTTCCCCATGTTGTAGTATACTGCAGAACTCCTTTCCTTTTTACAGCTAAAGAATATTCCACTGTATGAATATACCATGTTTTGCTTATCCATTCATCTGTCCACGACATCTGGGTCACTTCCCTATTTTAGCTATTGTGACTAATATGGCTATGAACATGGTTGTACAAACATCTCTTTAAGACCCTGCTTTCACTTCTTTTGGGTATATACCCAGAAGTGGTCTTGTTGGGTCATATGGTAATTCTACTTCAATTTTTTGAGGAACCTCCATATTGTTTTCCACAGTGGCCGTACCATTTTACATTCCCACCAACAGTGCACAAGGATTCCAACTTCTCTACCTCCTTGCCACTTGTACTGTTTTTTTTTTTTTAATTTTAGTCATCCTAATAAGTGTGAGGTGGTATCTCACTGTAGTTTTGATTTGCATTTCCCTAATGATTACTGATGTTGAACATTTTTTCATGTCCTTATTGACCATTCGTGTATCTTCTCTGGAGAAATGTCTATTCAACTCCTTTGCCCTTTTTGTGAATCAGGCAGTTTAGTTTTTGCTGTTAAGGTTTAGGAGTTCTCTATATATTCTGGATATTAATCCCTTATATGATACATGATTTGCAAATATTTTCTCCCATTCTGTGGGTTGCTTTTTTACTCTGTGGATAGAGTCTTTTGATGTACAATTTTTTTAAATTTTCATGAAGTCTAATTTGTCTATTTTTTCTTTTGTTACCTGTGCCTTTGGTGTCATATCTTGGAAATCATTGCCAAATCCAATGTCATGGAGCTTTTGTCTTGTTTTCTTCTCAAAGTTTAATTTGTTTTAGGTCTTACATTTAGGTCCTTGATCTACTTTGAGTTAATTTTTGTATATGGCGTTAGATGAGAGTCCAACTTCATCCTTTAATGTGGACATCCAGTTTTCCCAGCACCATTTGTTGAAAGACTGTCCTTTCTCCATTGGATAGTCTTGGCACCCTTCCCCTTCCTGATTCGTTCATTGAGGCCAGCATTATGCTGACGCCAAACCCAGGCCAAGATACTACAAGAAAAGAAAACTACAGACCAATGTCCCTGTGATCATTGATGCAAAAATGCTCAACAAACTTCTAGGAAACAGAATTCGGCAGCATATTAAAAGGATTATATACCATGAGCAAATGGGATTCATTCCTAGAATACACGGATGGTTAAACATGAAAATTGATCAATGAAAAGCACTGGAACAACAAAGTGAAGAACGAAAAAAACACCTGATCCATCATGATGCAGAAAAAGCATTTGACAAAATTCACTGCCCTTTCATGATAAAAACACTCAACAAAATAGGGACAGATGGAAATTATCTTAACATAATAAAAGTCATATGTGAAAAACCCACAGCAAACATAATACTCAATGTTGAAAGATTTAAGGCGTTTCCTCTAAGATTTTTTTTTCCTTTCTTTCTTTCTTTTTTTAATTGAGGTAACATTGGTTTATAACATTATGTACATTTCTGGTGTACATCATTATATTTCAACTTCTGTATAGACTACATCATGTTCACCACCAAAATCTAGTTGCCATCTGTAATCTAAGTATTTTCTAATTGCCCTTGTAATCTCTTCTTTGATCTGTGGCTATTTAAAAGTGTGCTGTTTAATTTCTAAAATTTTGTAAATTTTCCGGTTTTCTTTGTGTTATTAATTTCTAACTTCACCTCATTTTGGTCAGATCCTTTGTATAGCTATCTTTTAAAATTTACTGAGACTTAATTTGTGGCCTAACACATGGTATATCCTAGAAAATTTCCCATGTGTACTTGAAAACAGTGTGCATGCTGCTGTTGGGTGGCCTGTTCTGTACACGTCTGTTAGATCCAGTTGGTTTATTGTGTTAAGTCTTCTGTCTCCTTAGTTATCATCTGTCTGATTGTTCTATCCAGTATTGAGAGTG